>NC_044192.1:4107699-4369856 GCF_900880675.1 Sparus aurata | reverse complement strand
GCATCAGATCATCAGAGTATAAAAATAAAAGAATAAAAGCAACATAGACAGAACAGAGAGAAAGAGCTCGTCTTTGTCCTCAACAACATTAATAACACAGTCAAAGTTTGTTCGCTCCATCGTTTTTCTCTTCAAGCTGCACAAGAGTGGAACTGAATCTCACCAAATATCAGAATTCATTTAATTCTCACTTCACAGAAGGATTCATTAATAATCAGTTCTGTCAGCATTAAGCAGATATGAATGTTGGTTTGTTGGTTTCAGGAAGTGAGTCGGGTTCAGATGTTGTTCAACCATCAGACAAACGTGTCAGAGCGACTGATGTCTTTTTACTCTGACAGGATTCTGAGTCCGACACTTGACTTGGACACTATTTGTGACTGAGTGCTGTGAGATAAAGACGAGGACTGAATATGTGTATTTATTCTTATATAAATGTATTAACTGTAAGATCTCACTGTCTATGATCTGGATGAGGTTCAGGACATGAGGACAGTTCATGGTAGAGACTGTTGCCGTGGTAACAGGACTAGTTCTGACCGTATTTAAATCATATTGTCTCTCAGTTCAGTCTCTCTGGGTCCGTGGGTTGTGTCTGATGTTGAACCTGGATCAGAAGGAAACAAAACAAAGTTATACTCAAGAAAATCCCAACTTGATCTACTCTGAGTGTAAATACACAGAATGATTAATGTCAGAGAGATAAAACATCTGTCAAGACTCTGAACATGAGATACATAAAGAATGAGTTCTGGTTCTGTTCATCATAATATGTTGAAACAATACTAACAGCTACTTACCTCTGCATAAGCACCTTATTAGGAGGATTATAACTGCGACTAGACCAACAATTACAACAGCTCCACCAACAATCCACCAACCGGACCACCCTGAAACTGATGAAAAGTGAATGTGAGAGTCAGAACCTGAGTGCAGATGATGAGCAGCAGACTGGACCTCACAGCCCACACAGAACCACTAAAGGTGAGTCTGCTCCTGAGATCTGAACTTGTTCCACATGAAAACTCCACTGGGATGAATGTGAGCAGGAACAGTGATGTTAGCTCTGATCTCAGGTCCAGTTTCCTCCTGCTGGGCTCCACAGCTCAGAGGCTGCTTCTGGTTCTGGTCCCAGCAGTGAAGAAACAAATGGACTTAGTTCCATTCATCACTTTGATCTGACAGTAAAAACACAGGATCATCTGATCAAATAGAAAACTTCTTCACAACACTTTTACTGACACTTTGACACTTTTACTCAAGTGGACTTTTACTTGGAACAGAGTATTTTTACTTTGTGTTTCTGCTTCTGTCACTTCAGTAAAGTATCCGAGTACTTCTTCCACCACTGACTACTGTCCACAAACATGAAGATTAAAATCACTGGGAGCTTCTTGGTGCTGGTCGGGTCCACAGTTATTGGGCCTGATGGCAGCAGATCAACACAGTCGCAGGTTTTATGAAGCGAGAGTCTGTTGAAGCTCCGACTGTTCAACATAAATATACTTTAACTCATTAATAAAAGAACAGAATCAATATTTAGAGATTCTTATAGACACATATAGACTGAGAGACAGTTTCACATCTCTCCACACAGAGTTTTAAATGATAGAATCAGAACAATTCTTCTGTCTCAGCTAACTAAAGCTCACTAAAGATCACAGCAGGATCCAGATTTGATTTGAAATGTTGAAGAGTTTGATCATTTATGTTGCTGTGAAACAGGTTCGCTCCTGATTTCTGAATCTGAATTCATCCTTCAGCATCAAATCCTTCAGCAGATCTCTGATCAGCTTCTGCTGCTTCAATAGTCACAATTACTACAATTATAACATGATCATTAATGTTGGAGACTTGTAGTTACAGCCTGAATACAATGGTGCTAATTACAAGTTTTAATGAGTGTCCAGTAGAAACTCAGTTCAAAGCTCCATGATCTCAATTATTACAGGAACTATCATTGTGTTTATTCACAGTTAAAGTTTGGTCCTAGTTTTCAGTGTGAGTTCAGTTTGTAGGTGAGAAATAAAAGAATGAAACCCTCAGTGAGTAAACTCTTCTCTTCCTGTCTGAGTGTCTCCATGTTGTCTGTTGTGTGATTCTTGTGTAACTGAGCTGCAGTTTGTGGTTGGGATGAATAAAGTCTCTGTGTAATCTCTCTAATGTAAACAGAGCTAACAGTGATGAACTTTGTTTCTATTTACATTAAATAATAAAGAAAATGTGTTATGAAATGTGAAACACAGGATCATTAACAGCTCGTCTCCTTCTGTTAACATAGTTTGGGTGTGGACACTTTAATAGGAACACCTGTCCAATCTAAAGTAGGCTGAGCAACATAAACAATATAAACTGTGATCATGATATGAGAATATATATTGTTTTAGATATTTGATATTCTCACATGGTGAGAATATCAAAACTGTTTCCTGGTTTTAAAGGCTCATTACAGTCCATAAACAGGAGTTAATGGACGACGCGGAGGCTTAAGAACCTGCAAAGTCCATTAATTCCTGTTTATGGACACCTCGAAGGGCATTATCCCGCTTATACCATGGTCACTTCCAAAGGAAAGAAATTCGGACCATTAATTTACATTTTCATGCGTTTTTACAATCAAATATAAGTTTTTTCACAAGCCATAACTTGGTTTCCCTGGTAACGCCTGAGGGTTTGACTAATACCTGGAACAATCATTACTCTCCTCTAAGATTCTTATGCAACGGAGACGTTGTTCACTCCTCCAGTAAATAGGACGGACCATAGATACGACTTGGCAACGGGAGATATTCTAGTCCGCTCAGCGATGAGCCAGAAAGCTAACGCTATGCTAACAAGATTCAAAGTCAATAACATTGCGTACGGTTGACAAACAGTAAATATAATTTGACAGTATGCTAGCTAACATGATTAGCTAGCTAACCAGTCATGTCATTTTCCCCAAATCAATATCACGATTTTCACGAACAAATGACCGGCCGTGTGTAACGTTACTGTGGCCGCAGCCTGAAGCAGAGAGCTGAACAGCGAATGGGACGTGAGATTATTCACGTATCAGTAAGTTTAGAGGGGAAGTGAACTTTCTGCAGCTTGTGTGTTACAGTCGCCACCCTGTGGTGTTCAGAGGATAAGACACTGAAGGACTGACAGACTGAACTCAGTGCTGGGAATATAATATTCAGATTTGATACGCCGGCTAGCGCATTAATTTACAGCGGTGAACAGTCAATTTGACTGGAACTACTTAGTAGGTGTCCATATATCAGGGGTTAATGGACACCCTGCAGCCAATCAGAATCGAGTATTCCCCCAAACCATGTTGATTATTGATCAGAAATCTCATCCTGTTAATGTTTTGTTAAAGTATCAATAGTCATTCATCAATATTGATATCACAGTCAGATCTATTTGGTCAAACGTATTGAGATATTTGATTCTGTGGCTCGTCCGAACATTTATGACGTTCTTTTGAAAAAATGTTTAAATATCAAGTTAGATATTTTATATCAGGATGTGATATAAAATATCATGATAACATTTTAAGGTCGTACCTCGCAGCTCTAATCTGAAGTAATCCAACACAGCTGTTCTGTAACTTCAATAATTTAAACTTCCAGCAACATTATATAATCTGATAAAACAGAACTCAACAGTACTGAAAGTGATTTATTGTCTCAGACTGTTCCGACTCAAATTCACTTTAATGATGGAATATAAATTAAAATAAAGATTTCTGCAGTTTGATGCACAAAACTTCTCAATGAGCATCATAACTGTCCTCAGATGTTTCCTCTGAAATATATTTACTGTAAACAGAGTGAGTGTAATACTGTGAATCTAACTATATCACCTACAGCACAGAGTGTGTTAATGATTAGAAAAGTTGTACATCGTCACAAAGACAATAATTAATGACGTTCATGCTCCTAAAAGGTGAATTCAGACTGAACACAAAGTTATTTTCCGTCTCTAATCCTGATGTGTGTGTGTGTGTCTGTGTGTGTGCGTGCGTGCGTGCGCGCGCGCGTGTGTATGCACGCGCATCTAATTCTCTCTCCAATCTCTGATGATTGATGAAGCAACGTCATTATTTTTATACACAAATGTTTCACTCTGTTTACAACATTTTTAATTGTTTACATATTAAATTACAACTAAAGAATCTCACCTTGAATATACACAGGGATCGCAGCAGCAACCTGATGGCTGAGTGTCTCCTGTGTAGCTACACAGCTGTAGTTGTCGGTCTTGGTCACTGTAGTCTTGACAGTGACGTAAAAACGACCTCCTCTTTCTGAGATCTTTGGCTCCTCAGCAGTAAGAGTTTTGTTATCACTGTCCTCCCACTTTAATGTAGGACGTGGATCACCGTGAGCTTCACACTGCAGCAGACGCCAGAGCAGTTTATCATAAAGTGTCCTGATACATGGCTCTGGAGCTGCACCTGTGAACACATTATATAAACAATAGATTATAAAGAGACAGCTTCAGCATTATTAATGTCATATTGTGATTTTGTTCATCTACACTCTGCTTGTATACAGTTTACTGTGGATATGAGAGAGAAAGCCACATGTGGGGCAAATTCTCTCTACATGGGATACAGGAATTTAGATAAGATGACATTTACTGTCCCATCTAAAACATCGAAGGGTCACTGTCCTGGGATTGGTGACGGTTGTATATGAAGGTAACCTGCTCTCTGTTTGTATTTAAGTCAGTAACATTTAGAGGACAGGAGAGAACACTCGTATCTTCCCTCCATGCTGCGTGTTATTAAAGAGATCTGATTCATATGCTGAAGTCTAAAATTCTTTAAAGATTTAGCAACTCTTAACTTCACAAGGAGAATTTCCACTACAAGATAAAAACACAATAAAAGCCTCCAGCAGCATTTTATGGGACGATATTTCAAACATTTTAAACTTTTTCCAGTTTGAGGCAGAAGCAAATATACAGTGAATTTGTTAGACTCTACAATAAAGATTGTTATATAATATAAAACATAGTGTTCAAAGGTAAACACACCTGATGTTTCACATGTTAGTGAGAACTGCTTTAATTATGCTGCCTGAAAGAAAGATTAACAATAAAATTCTGCCAAGAGAAAATTGTGAAAGATTTATCTGAGGTGCTTTTATTTTTTTCTATTAAACATAAGAGTGTTTAATGTCGACGAGGGAAGACTGAATGTTAGAAACTCTTCTCAGTATCGACACAAACAAACAGTTCAGAAGCACCAAGAGATGATCAGATGATACTGAAGCTCCAAAGCTTGTTTGACTCTGTGATGTGAACTTTTCAAACAGAAACAACTGCACTTATATTTGACTCTACGTACGTATGATTGGTGCATAAATTCAAATGTTTTTAAATTAAATTATTTCTCATCCGTCACTAAAAGTCGGTCCAGTGAAGAGACAGGAGGACAGAAGACTTTGATTGTGGTTTGCTATAAAAACACTAGTTGATATGCTGATAATGGTGAATTTCCATTATTGTGATGAATGTGAGTATAAACACCAGTGACATAAAAAGATGTCTAGCTGTTTATATTCTAATGATTATGAAAATAATATCATGAATTCAAAATATTTTCTGGATAATACTGACAAACCTAGTTCATCATATTATTACACTAAAGGAGGAAACAAAAGGAAACATTGAAGCTTTCAGAATTTTCCTGATGGAAGCTGATGAAGGTCTTTGTACCAAAACATTATTAAAATTAATTATTAATTGAGGTCAACAGGAGTTTTTGTCCTGAGTTACAGAACCTCAAAAAGTCCATCTGATCGCTGTCAGGTGAAGAATTTCAGGTGAAGTTTGATGATGTCAGAGTTTATTGATGATGTCAGAGGCTTCAAATGTCACTGCTGCTGCAGAAAGAGCTTCTTTCAGCTTACAGATAAACTATTTCATCATTACTGAGATAAAAAAGAGGAATAAAAGGAATATTGTGATGTTGGGACTCAGAAGGATTGTGACATAAATATGAAACATTAAGTTAAAATCATGAACCCAGAATGAACCTGACACTAAACTACATTAATAAAGTAGATGACATTATTCTTTCATGTCAGTAAAAAGACTTTAAATGGAGGATTTGTGGGAAATACAGTAAATAATCATTCTACTGCAGCATTCGTTCCGTTCCGTTCCGTTCCGTTTTCTTTCCGCTTATCCGTGAGGGTCGCAGGATGTTGCCGCATTTTTCCCCCTAAGGGGTTGCGGGGCTTACTGGGGCCAAATCCAGTTTACTCGATGGGCGAAGGCAGGGTTCACCCTGGATGAGTCGCCAGCTCATCGCAGGACCCTTACTGATGGCAGAGGCTGCCACACAAGGTGCCAACTGCACATCAGGAGCAACTTTGGGGTTCAGTATCTTGCTCAAGAATACTTCGACACCAAGTGTCTACTGCAGCATATTGAACAATAACTTCTTCATGTAATTAGACAATCTGAATAAAAGTATTAGATTTAATAACACACAGGCTTCTTGGACTTAAAAGATGTTGTTGTATAACTATAATATAATAAACGTGTCCACCTGTAAGTGACGGCTGATCCCAGTCAGGTGAACACAGAGAGGTTCAGGCCCACAGATGTAAGTGTTCAGACTGACAGGCCTGAGAAGACATTTACAGAGACATGTAGAGGTGGAGAGTGACGTCATCACAATCAGGACTCACCTGACACTTCACCTGTTCTGTCTCTTAAGACTTGATCTGAAAAGCAAAACAAACACGTTAGATAGTTTTAAAAACAGACAGGTAATACTGTGTAAAAGTCATATTTCATCTCCTACAGACGGCTGAAGCTTCATTGTACAGAGAGACATAATCTGCAGTGTGTCTCTGATATCAGCATGTTTGATACAGAGGTCGTCTCTCCAGATGTGGCTGCAGCTCTGTGGGCTCGAGGCCCTGCCAGATGTGGATTCTGACCACTGAACAAAAGTCCATCTGGGACTCTGGAACCAGTCGCAGCAGTAAATGAGCGACATCTTTAACTGTGTAATGAAAGCACTCACCAACAACAAGCTCAATGATGGATGTTTGACTCTGAAGATCTGGAAAAATGCAGCTGTAGATCCCGCTGTCGGCCATCTTTGTTTTATGGATCTTTATGGAGGCGTTGCCGTTCTTCAGTTGATCTTGAAAATGTGAGACTCGACCTTTGAACTGCTCGTCTTGACCTGTACGGCCGTTATTGTAATGACTGCCTGCATCATACATGAACACCTCATTCTGATCATCTTTCCTCCAGTCAAAGAACTGTCCCGTGAGGTTCCTCTTGGTGACGGGGAAACAGGGTAAAACTGCATCACTGTCTTCTTCCACGACCACTCTGACAGCTGGAAGATAAAAACATGTTACTCAGTATGTTAACATGTAGAGTCATCAGGAAACAAAGTCAGATAACAACTTTACACAACAAAAAACTCAAACACCTGTTTCCTCTAACATGATAGTTTTGGTTGTGTCGAGCTTGTACTGACATATTATAAGTATATTTAATCTTACAGTAAAGTTAATTAGGTTTCTGTTATTGAGTGTTTGTGTTTGAATGTTACAGAATGTGTTCAGCTGTGGAAACTGTTCATCTTTATAACACCAACAGAAGTTGTAGTTTTATTCATGTCAGATCTTGATTTATTGGACTGGATTCAAAGACACAACGAACCAGCGCCGCCGCTCCCACCACACACATCACGTGCTGTGCGTAGGGCACCAAGTGCTGAGGGGGCTCCAAAAATATCATAATATCATTGTTATATGGTGTTATAGCTTTGGATTGTAATACGATACCTGTTCATGTCTTAAAATGCACATAAATATGAAAAATGCATTTGCATTTTGTTGAAAACTAACTTCAATCCTTGTTTTTTTCCCCTGCTCATTACTGGTTTCTTGCCCTATAGAGATTTTAACACTTGGTCACAATGTATCGTTTTAAGACAATGCGCGTCCCTGGGAGGCATGATGAGTTTAGGCAACTGCATCCTTTCAGGTTTCAATGCATCAGAGACGCATGGGCGCAAACATATAGGTAATTAAATGTTTTATGGGATAGGGCCTCATATGTAGTATTGAAACGGGCCCCCAGATGCTTAAGGCCGCCACTGGCAGGACTACAAGGGAGACAGTGAGCAGTAACCAAGTAACTGTCATGTTGTTCTTTTCACAAATATGGGAATGATAGTCAAAAATATCATTAAAATGCATAGTTTTATATAAAACCGTATCCAATTTTTTGCCGGCCTATACAAGGGACCAATTAGATTTCTTTTCATGGGGCCCAAAATCCCTGGCAGCGCTCCCGGTTAGCCCAGCATACACCTGAGCAGTAGTTTATGGTTTATTTTGACGTGATGGTGGTCAATACTTTCTCAGTAACAGTTAGCAGTCAGTGCACAAGGTAGGCTAACAATTCCTCTTGCTTCAGACCATTTATTACTGTGTAGTGTGCAGTTAATAGTCTTCAGCCAGGCATTTAGCAAAGTTTACCTAGCATAGTGTCATTTGAGAATGCATCTTTTGGTGTTTGCAATGCATAATAAACCCACAACCTTCTTTAGGATTGTCATTCAGTAGGATTCAGCAGAATGTAGGCTTAAGTCTCTTACACACATCAGGTGTCGGATGTGCAGTGGGACAGAAAATGTCTCTTGAAAATGTGAAGTCTGAAGAACTCAGACCTTTAGTGTTACTGCTACAGCTAGCTTAGCTACAGCTGAATGTGACAGAAGCTACATGACAAAATGAACTTGCGTTTATTTTGCATTTATGTCGGGATGCAAAGGCATGGACGATAGTGATGTGCAAGGGGGGGGGGGGGGCAATTGTTAAAAGACACGGGCTAAAGTGCCCTCTTGGGAGCCAAAACACATGTTAAAGTGCCCTTCTTTTCGCCCCTGCCCTTCAAAAAGTCTGTGCACGCCACTGATGGACAACATCTGCCAGTGAAAACGAAAAACGTTTTGTAGAAGACAAAATGCTCTTGTAACATTTAAGCTGTTTTCAATTAAATGGTAAAATAATGTTTAAGATTCAGAAATGTAGTCTTGTGTTAGTTGTATCATTTTGCTCTTATTCCTGTAGGTAAGATATAAATATAAAATGTCCTCATGAATGATATAAAGCAAACATTATTGTTGAATTGTATGCAATATTGCAACTCATTCTCTTATGAGTATTAGTATTAGTGCCAGACTAAGAGGAAAAAAAATGAATAAGTTATAAAGGGGGAGACCTCCTTGGCTGCATGCATTCAGTTTTAAATGTTTATAATTTTTTTCGGTATAAGATTCTTTGCTTGAATATTTTGTCTCTTTCTGTACTGATCCTTTTTCTTCATACATCTCAATTACTGCAGGGTCATCATAAAGGAATTAAGCTTAGGGCACCAAAATGTCTAGCAGCGGTACTGCAACTAACCACCAAACTATCCTGTTCCACAGCTGAACACACATGTTGTTTCACTTTGTCATTCAAATGTGTTCACTGAACTTTCTCAGGACATCAGATTAAAGCTTCACATGACAGAGAATTATGTTTTTAAACAGAATTATGTTCACTGACGTTTCTCTGGTTTATTATTGGACGAGGCTGAAAGTTTCTTCTCTCTCTGTGTGAACTCTGACAGCTCGATCTCTGAGGTCACTGCTCTCCAGTCATCATGAAGGAAATAAAAACCAGGAAACATTTAAAGAACCTGTTTGTTTGACGGCTCTTATCATTTATCAGATGATGTCTCCTCACCCAGATTAACTCAAACCACACAAACAGGTTTTACTACATTGTTGAAAATGAGTGTGAGTGGTAGAGAGAGGAGGACGACAACAAGACACACTGCTCTGGTTTTTATATACATGTGGTAACTTAGAGTAATAAATAAAGTGAAAATCATTCCCAGATAAACACACAGTCACAGATGTATCTGCTGCTGATAATCAATAAACTAGAAGCTCCACTGAGACAGATTCCCAGCTGACCCTGAGTCAGTTATCAGACCTCCAGCTGCTGTGATCGAAAGAGAACAAGTCCAAACACTTTCAGGATCTCTGAGTCTCGACTCACATGAAGGTTTATGTATTTATTATTCACTTCAACATGATCAATAATGTTAAATTAAATGTGAATGTTTTCTGTTTCTTTCCTCTGTGACAGTAAACTACATCCGTTTATTCAGCAAGTCCAACACACAACTTCCAGAAGGTTCCAGGTCAGAACAAAACAAAAGTTTATCTCTCTCACACACACACACACACACAGACACACACAGCAGTAGTGCATGTTTCCACATTGTTTCTGTTGAGATGAAATAAAGTGAAATGACAAAGTGTCAGTGATGATGATCAGTTTTCTTACCATCTCCAGAGCAGCTCAGCAGACAGAGACACACGAGAGGAAGAAGCTCCATAGTTGTTGATGTCCTCTGAGGATTCACCTCACTGATGGAGGCTCTATGTGACGGAGCTTCACACACTCCTCAACACTCTGACGCTTCATCACAAACTGGTTCTGTCTCTCAGCCTGTGAGGGCTGCAACACAACCGGTACACACCCTCACAATAAAAGCGTCATCACCACATATATTAACTATGACTCATCAGAAAAACTCACTGGCCCCTGATCTGATAGGTGGTTGGTCAAGTTCGTCAACACGAGAAACAACGTCAGCCTGTTAAATGGGACAGTCTACCCTTCGGAGCATTTCCTGGTTGCGTCACCAGATGATCCCGCCTCTACTCGTTCATCACCATTTCTGCAGCTCAGGTCCATATAAGTGACAAGAAGAGTAAAGTTTGACTGTCAGATCTGTTTGAGCTTCTGGAATTCCTGATTTCCTTTTTAATCCTCGTGCTTGTGGAGGAAGAGGAGAAGCGGCTCTGGTTTATCTCCGGCTGAGAGGACCGTGGAGAGGTAAACCTGTTATTGAACCCACAGTAATGTTATCAATATTATCATTATTAGCTAGCTTACAGTTTGGGCTCATTAACAACATTATGTTAATGCTGACATATAAACTGCCACTTAGGGTTTTATCATGATTTTAGAGGCGTTATTCCTATTTAAAGTGTTCAGTAGATAGTTTTGTTTTTTGTAATGAATTATCATTATTATTATTATAATTATATTATGAAATTGCCTCTTTCTTAAAACATTCATAGTGACCTGGCAGCTGTGGATGGAGTCAGAACTGCAGACCCAGTAGATGGACGATGTGGTGGACAGAGGAGACTGGACCCCCAAACACCCTGAGTACCGACCCAGATGATGTCCCACTGACACCATCCAGCCCAGCAGCACTGCAGGGACTCCTGCTCAGCCTGTTACTGTCCATCATCTATAACTGTTTTAATATTGTTTTTTAAAATTGTTTTTGTTAATAGTGAATAATAATCTGTAAATAGTTATGCTGTAATTTTGTAAATAGTTGTAAATGTTCAATCCCTTGTTGTCCCTGAAAAGTAGCACTTGATGCCGATTGCTGCCATAAATTGTACTTAAGCTGTAAATACTGAATGGAATAGACAACGTGTAACAATAGAACAATATTTTATTTCATGAATTATATAAAATGAACAATTATGAACAAATAATTTAAAAATAACTCATAAATTAACTAAATAACAAGTTAACATAAGATCACATTAACACAGGGATGGAAAGATTTACAAAAAGTGACATCAGGACTGACAAATCGGTTATTTATTATTTATTATATATTATTGCCTTACTCCCATCCAGCTGGCGGAATGTTTCGCCCTGTGAACAAATGTTGTTCTGACCTCGGACAGCGATGAAGCTTCTCTGTTTACTCTCTGTAAATGTATGATGAAATGTAAAACAGACAAAAGAGTTCTAATACTGCAAAAAAACAAAATATATAATCATCGTAAGGATAATCATAAACATAGCTCTTTATTCCAACGTTTAACTAGACTTTACACGGATCACAGCCTGATCTAAATCTGTTCATCTTGGTCCATTTATGTACTGAAGTAAAACGAGTCTATAACATCTCCACAGTCACAATACGATATAAGATATGTCAACCTCTGAACGTCTAATGGTTGAAAGTAAAAGGCATTAAGTTGAGCATTACCAACATATTTTAACTGACATTTAAGGTCCCTTGAAGTTTAACATATCTGGCGTTTGATGCTCAAATGAGTAAAAACTGAGTACAGACCCAATACTTACATTTGAATGAGATCTGCGCCACTTGAGGTCGCCATTATTTATTCATTTCTTCTCTTTGGGCGCGCAATGAATCTTGGGCAATTTGTAGCCGCGAAGGATAGTAGCGGTGTGTCCTCCAGGAACAGGCAAAAGAAGGAGGCATTTGTGGGGAGCATTTGGAGCACACTTTGAATTTGGACAGGCTTCGCGCAGCTAAGTGACTTAATTGCACTTCAAATAAGCACTCTGAAGGATGGTGCCCCTGAATTTGGACACAGCCATTGTTGCATCTCTCCACTGTCACAAAGAGCCTGGAAACATCCTGGAGGATTTAAATCTTGTTCACACAAAATAATTCTTGTGATGTTGATCTCATGCACTCAAGTGAATAACTGGTTGATATGACCAGTATTTTAAAGTATTTCCAGTATAAAGTATTTTATGCTGGTCTGACCATCAGGAGCAGTTTGGGCTTCAGCCTGTTGCTCAAGGACACTTGGACATGTGGACGGGAGGAGCCGGGGATCCAACCAGCGACGTGTGATTAACTGACCAGCTGCTAGAGACGCATCAGATCATCAGAGTATAAAAATAAAAGAATAAAAGCAACATAGAACAGAGAGAAAGAGCTCGTCTTTGTCCTCAACATTTTTAAATTACAATGTTTTGAAATGTTTGATTATTGCAACAGCATTTGTCCAGAGAAACTACAGCATGGGGAACATCTAGATGAGCTCAGATTTGCAGGAAATGGATAAATTTACTGTTCAGATGCATTTCTTTAAGGCAGAGTACGCTGGATAGAACACCTTGTGTTCTAAGATCTATTGGAAAATAATCTGAAATGAGACACTTGATATTTCTTACAAGATCAAGTTGAAACTATTAGCATGAGCATCCAATGATGACCTTCATTGGCGACCCCCACAATCATAAATAAAAAAAACATAATTAAGCAGCTGTATCATTCTGAACACTGTAAAACAGATTTTCAGTGAAATGTGTTCAGTTTCCATCTTCCATCGTCAAAGTGTTTCTAGATCGTCCGTTTAATCTTTAAAGACAATTTGGGGGTCAGCACATTCAATTTGTTGTGCTGCTGATCCAAGAGCTGCACCTTGCTGCGAGAGATTCAAAGTACACTATAATTATTTGATGGGTTCTGCTGAATATCAATATGACTAACATAACTTTCCTTTTCCAGTACAGTATGCTGAAGGTGTCCAGTATTTACAGTTATAGTTTTATTAATCCTTTATTTATACTTTCCTCTAAAGCTCAGACTGTTTTCATTTGAAAATATGCTGATAGACTCATTGACCTCGTGACGTCCTTGCAGTGCTGCATCCAAGAACAGGGTTCTCCTCTCTCCAGGCTTAATCACCTACATATTTTAGAGTTAAAATTAATCATGCTGCACTAGTAGCTGTGTAGTTTTCCAGCAGCACTGTGCAGACTGCATGTGCTGGTTAGAAGATGACCATCAAGTTGAAGAAACTATTACCACGAGCATCCAGTGATGGCCTTCATTGTAGACCTCCACAATGCATTTAAAGTCCTCCAGGTCGATCTGTATAATAATGAAACAAATCAAAATATTATATTGTGGATTACTCCTTAGGACAACTAAATGAGATAATGTTGTTAAATACCTTAGTTTTGGTTGGCCTTTTGTGTTGCCATATAGTCCTCATCCTCCCTGAGTCCAGTCCATAGGCCTTATCTCGACCCTCCTTATTAAAATCAGTGACCAGGAGGGTCAGGTATGCGTTCATTACCTGTCATAAAAACACCAGTTTAAAACCAGTGGGTAATGTTAAAAATCAAGATAAGATTTAATGAAAACAGTCAGTAGGAAAACCATTTAAAAAACATAATTGACACCTCACCTCATCTGTTAACTCCAGAGGACTTTAGCTTGGAAACACCGAGCAGTTCCTGTTCAGAGCAGTGTAGAAAATATCCTGAGAGAATATTTTATACTCTCCAATCTGAGCTAAAGATGTTCATATTTTTCCCCTCCCATGCATCTTTCACATCTATAAAAGTTAAAATGTGATTTTTAATCAACAGCAATATCTTTGAGACCAGCAGTGTGTATGGAAAGTGTAGCAGCATACTGACCCACAAATTGATGTCCTCCGACATTCCGGGCCAGTAAAACCTTGAGATTGTCTCTCTGGTGGCTCTCTGGCCGCGGTGTCCACTTCTCATGCGAACCTCCTCAAAGGCCTCTTTCGCCTCCTTTTCCCCACGGAGGACCTTTACTCCCATAGAGCGAGTGGTCCCAGTGTACCTTATGTAGTGCAACCAGTCACCTGTAATAAGTGAAAGGAAGAAGTGAGTTGTGAGCCATTGTAACACAATCATGATCTTTGTGAATAAGGAATGTTCTTTGCTCTTATTTCACCGTTGTTGTACATCGATGTGTGTGCTGGCTTTCATTAAAGTTCAGTTTAAGTCTTTAGTCAAATAAAACAGTATATTTAATACCAGCATACATCTATTAAACTCACCTGCACATCAAAGCTCTTCCACTTGCGATTGAAGTTTGACGTGTGTTGGTCGTACCTGGGTCTGATTCTCCTGGCTTGGTGGCCGCCAGCGAGGAAACATCATGCTGCACTATTAGCACGAGCGTCCAATGATGACCGTCATTGACGACCCCCACAATCAGTATCAGTTTTCCTTTATTGTCCCACAAATGGGGAAATTTCTTTGCCACAGCAGCAAAAGGACTGTAGTGTTTCAAAAACGATAATGGTGAACAACAAACAAAATCTGTATACAAGGTAAGAAATGAATAGAAAGAATAAACTCATGAACATATTTGGGAGAGGGATGACTACAGCAGATCCATCATATCGGGGAACAAAATGTGATGAATTGTTAAAAGTATGTCTGGGAGAAGATCAGAGAGAGACTAATACAGGTTGGCTGAGCTTAGAATTGTTTTTTTTTTGTTTTTTTTGAGGTTATTTCCAGTTCATGACTTTGTTTAGAGAAAGCCAAAGGTTGTTTCCTCTCACGTTGGGTCTGTCTCTGCTGTTCCTCCATGTTGTCATGATGTGTGACGTCACGCGGCCTTGTCCACTTCATCGTCTTTGCTCTCATTTTAACGTTGATGTGTGCTGGCGTTAATTTAAGTACAGTTTAAATCTTGAGTCATTTAATGCATGTGATGCATTTAGTGCTTTTAATCCCAGCATACATCTATTAAACTCAACTCGCACATCAAAGCTCTGACACTTTCTGTTAACGTTTGACTTTTGGGACGCCGTCAAATCATTTGGATAACTTCCATTGGTTTTAAACCTTAGTGAGTGATTTGAGTGAACAGAGTTGCATCCATGATTGAAAATGATTTTGTGTAGTGTCAGTAGAGGAGACCAAGTGCAATAGTGGTGCAAGCACCTCCCACTGATCTTCCCACTTTATAAATGGAGGCCTTCCTACTCTTTGTGTCCAAACTTTCACCACGGTGACTGTTTGTTGGTGCTCGCCTAAATTGGCCATGTGTCTTTGAGAATCCCTGTAAGTAGTATGTTGTCTGTTTCATTTGGATTTTGAAGTTTAAATATGATAATGAACATTTGATAGAATTTGTTAAACAGTACTCTGATTGAAATATCTTCAGTATATTTTGTACAACTCATAAAAGGGTATTCCACCCGCCAAAAACTGATTGCAGCTCCTACCTTGTGGCTGAAAGGTTGTTTCTGCATTAAAATGACTTGATTTTACTCTTGGTGGTTATATTTGAAAGATTATAGCAAACTGGCTCCTGTTGAAATACCTTTTTTAATATGTGCGTGTATATACTAGCTTACTGCTGTCCTGCATCATGTATCCTAATATTCTTTATTACACTTATACCTGAAACATGGAATATGTCAAACATAGCGTCAGAACAAAACAATATTGAACCATTTTAATAATACAACTGTAATCATTTGCGAGGAAGATGTTTGTGTTCTGAGGTGCCTCTTGGCCTGGTCTTTTGTTTGCTTCCTGTGGATTGAATTTGTTATCTTTTCTCTAGTTGGGTTTCCTTCCTTTTGGAGTGGTTTGGTTTTTGTAGGTTTTTACTTTTCCTCGATTTTGATTGCTCTAGATAATTTCTCACAGCCTATTCCTTTATCACTCTTTCAAAGAGCCTTAGAATTTCAGAATAAAAGCTTGTATATCTGAGTCCTCCTTCTAGGCCAGGCCTGACGGTACACTCTGGCCCGTATGGACCCAGCAGAGGCGGGACAGATGTCAGAGGTCCTGTGAGCCCAAGAAGGCCAGTCTGTCCCATCAGGAGGAGTTCCAGACAGCGATGGCTTCTCACCTGGGCCATCTCTCATCCCAGCTACAGGGCCTGTTCGCCCAGCCAACCACAGCAGCTCCGGCAGCTGCTGCAGCACCACCTCCGACTATGCCGATCGTCTGGGTTGGTAGTAAATTGGCCCCACCAGCGCAATTCTCTGGGGAACTGGGATTGTGTAGGACTTTCCTCATTGACTGCTCATTTCATTTTGAATTAACCCCCAATGCTTTCCCCACCAACCAGTCCAAGATGGTGGTCATGATCCTCATCCTCACCATGCCAGATCTGCAGTATCAGCTCACGGTCAAGGTAGATGCCACCAATCAAGGGGCTGGGGCAGTCCTCTCAACGCTTGGAGCCTGACGACAAGATGCAACCCTGCAGCTTCCTGTCACGGAGGCTGTCCAAAGCAGAGAGGAATTATGACGTGGGCAACCGGGAGCTGTTGGTGGTCAAGGTCACCTTGGAGGAGTGGAGACACTTGTAGGAGGGGGCTAACCATCCGTTCATCTGAATGGACCACAAAAACCTTGAATACATCAGAAAAGCTAAAAGATTCAATTCTCGCCAGGCCAGGTGGGCGCTTTTCTTTAACTGTCTCCCCTTTCTCTCACAGGCCGGGGTCCCAGAATTTCAAACCAGACGCCCTGTCCCAATTATTCGACCCAAGCCTGTTGCCAGGGAACCAGAAAATATCCTTCCACTGACCTGTGTGGTTGGAGCGGTGACTTGGCAGATAGAAAAAGAGGCTGAGCAGGCTAATGGTGGGGCTCCGCCACCTAGAGTGTGCCCAGAGAATCGATTGGCCCGGTTGAGTTGTGCCCACAGGCGATCCACTGAGCCCACATCTCGCTGCTTTCTTGCCACCTGGGAGTTCGGAGGACGATATTCGCCATCTCACGGCGGTTCTGGTGGCCATCTATGGAGCTGGAGGTCCGGGAGTACGTAGAGGCATGTTTGGTCTGCACCCAAAGCAAGACGTCCTCCAGGTCCCGCATGGGTCTGCTGCAGTCGCTTCCCATCCCCTCCAGACCGTGGCCCGACATCTCCATAGACTTCATCACAGGGCTCCCGGTATCTCAAGGTATCGCCACTCTTCTCACAGTGGTGGAAAGATTTTCGAAGATGGCCAGATTCATTGCTATGCCAAAGCTGCCCTCTGCCAAGGAAACGGCGGAGGTGATAATGAACAATGTTTTCAGGGTGCACAGGTCTCCCAAGGACATTGTTTCTGACCAAGGGCCCCAGCTTGTGTCAAGGTTCTAGAGGGAGTTCTGCAGGCTCATCAGAGCTATAGCCAGCCTGACCTCGGTATCACCTGGAGGCCAATAGCCAGACCGAATGCCTCAATCAGCAACTGGAAACCGTCCTCCAGTGCCTGGTCCCCCAGAATCCCTCTACATGGAGGGATATGCCCACAATTCACTGCCCATCTCAGCCACCAGTTTCTCAACCTTGCAATTGTGTATTTTTGGTACTAGCCCACAGTCTTTCCAGCCAACGAGCCAGAGGTGTCTGTGCCCGCCGCCCACACCATGATTTGCCGCCAGGCAGGTGCTGATATGACAGGGAGATCGAGTAAAGAAGGCTGCAGACTGTAAAAGACGTCCTGCTCCCGCCTACGAGCCCGGCCAGAGAGTGTGGCTCTCTGCCAAGGACCTACATCTTCTAGTCCCTTCCAAGAAGCTGGCGCTACAGTTTATGGGTCCTTTCCCCATCACCAGAGTCATTAGCACTGCAGCACTACAACTTTGTTTGTCCCAGTCCTTCCGTATACCAAAACCAGCCAAGGAGAGTCGATTGGTCCAAGCCGCCGCACCTCCCCCTACACCTGAAGCGATAGACGGCGGCCCAGTGTATAAGGTCAAGCAGTTGCTGGCGGTATGCAGCCGGGGCAAACAGTACCTGGTTGATTGGGAAGGTTACGAAGAGGGAGGCAATGGGTTCCCTCACGCCATGTTCCAGACCCTGACCTCAAAGGACTTTCATAGGGACCACCCTGAACAGCCTGGGGGGATACTGTCACACAGTGGTGAGGGTTGTCTCATTCTGGGTTTTTGTTTCGTTGCTATCTGTTTTTTATTTTGAATATTAACTCTCCTCTCGTTTCAGGTCACTTGCCCTTCCTAATGTGTCATCCCTCTGATTGCCTCCCCTGTTCCCCTTTATCCTCATGTGTTTTATAGTCTGCGTGTCCCTTTGTCTTGTGCCAGAGTCTCGTTCCACCGTGCACCCCAGCCTTTCGCCACAGTCCTTGTCTTGTGCCTAGTCTTGATCTTGTTAAATCTATATTCTTTTGCCCCTTTACGAGTGGGTTTTTGTTTTTTGTTAATTTTATAGCGCAGCTCTGTCTCACTGTCCATTGGCGTGATCCTTTGTTTGGTTAATTTTCACAGTCCAGCCTGTTAAGTGTAGTTGTTTCATAGCCGTTTTGTTTGCCTCCTCTGGAGTGAATTTTTGTTTCTTTTCTCTAGTTTGAGTTTGGATTTGAATTTGGGAGTGGGTTTTTTTATTTATTTATTTATTTTTTTTGTGTTCTCTGTTAGTCTGCCTTGCTCTAGATTAGTAATTTTTCACAGCCTATTCCTTTGTCACTCTGTCAAAGAGCCTAAGAATTTAAGAATAAATGCCTGTATATTCGATCCCACTCTGCATCCGAGTCCTCCTTCTAACCCAGGCCTGATATTGGCGCAGCTGCTGTGGTTCCACCGTGGGCAAATGTCAATATGCATCAAAAATGGAAAGTTCCTAACAATGGCATACTATATACAATAAAATGCTGAGATAAGTGAAACATAAGGTGCAGGTTAATCTATGGAAATAAAAAAGGACAACTAAATGAGAATATTATTAAATACTGTAGTTTTTGGTCCTTTGTGTTACCATATGCCCATTTCAAATGAGTCATGTGGAAAAGCCCCGTCTGCGCTGTTTTTATTGTTTTGCCCTCCCAGGAGGTCAGATATGCATTGATGACCTCACTTTCTAACTGTCTCTGTGGAGCAGTGTTGAAAATGTCACTGAAGAATATCTTGTATGGTCAACTTCTCGATATGAGGACATTCATCTTTTTCACTTTAAAAATTGTATTATCAGTACTTTTTCAAAATGTTTCAACATTTTTGGCCTTTTTTATGGCTTTATTGTAAGTACAGCTGAAAGATGACATGAAACAGGATTGGAGTGACAGGGGAGTGTGTTTTTCGACTATCAAACTATCAAACATACCCAGAGGATGAGGTGGAGGCCTGGCATGCCATACACTATCTCACCTGACCCGTCATTTTAACCGGCTGTGTCATTCTGAACACTGTAAAGCAGATTTTCAGAGGTTTTCAGTGAAATGTGTTTGACATCAACAACAGTTTCCATCTTTGCATCATGTAGCAGCTGAACAGAAACACTTCTGATTGTATTTGTTGCACTCGGACACACACAGGAACTTCCAGGTGTGCGTGAGTTAAATTCCTTTACTGGTCTTTCACCTTCTGGAGCTACAGAGATATCCAGGTGGTGCAGCAGCACAGCGTGGCTACATACTGCAGCCTCAACAACATACAGGCTCACCTGAGTCTCTCACTCTTGCAGTGCGGCTGAGGAACAAGTGAACTGAGCAGCTGCTCTGTCCAAATCAGATTCTGCTCAGGGCCTCAACAGGCTCGGGCCGGCACTGCACTCTGGACTGGAGTCTTTCAGATCCTCTCTGCACCGCCACAGTCTCTGACATCACCTGTATCTCCCTCTTCACGTCACATGTCAGCACCTGAGGACACCTGCCAGGGGAACTCTGAAGTGCTCCTCTGCTACAGGACGGCTGAGTGTGCAATTATTGTTTTTAATGACATTATCTCAAGTTAATACTTAGTTGATAGAAAGCAAAAGGTTGTTTCCTCTCATTTTACCGTTGATGTGTTCTGGCTTTAATTAAAGTACAGTTTAAGTCTTGAGTCAAATAAATGACACTGTATTTAACACCAGCATACATCTATTAAACTCACCTGCACATCAAAGCTCTTACACTTTCTATTAAAGTTTGACTTTTGGGACGCCGTCATATCATTTGGATAAACAATTAAACATAATAGCTTCCATGATCGTTTACGATTTGTGTGATGTGTCTAGGAGACCGCACAGCTGGATGCAATTGATCAATTAAGATGTAGGCGGCTGTGCAGCATCACGTGGTGCAGGACGTGACGTAGGTGATATAGAATAATTGACCTCGTGACGTCCTTGCTGTGCTGTATCTTCCCTTTTCCTTCCCCCAGTGGATCTACAGACAGGCTTCTCCTCTCTCCTGCTGTTACAGCCTCAGTGATGTTTGTGTTGATCTGTTTCTTCTCAGGTTCCTCCTCCTCCTCACCAGTGTGTTGAGCACCACACCTGAGTCTACTGTCCACTGAGTCCGAGTGGTATAAAGTTCTGCTGGTGGCAGTGGGCTGGGCAGCTGTGATGTGCAGGAGCCAGAGAGCTACAACCTTTGTTGATGAGTGTTTTCACTTTGATTAAAGTTTTAAAATACATTTTAAAAAAAAGTCAACAATCAAAATCAACTGTTTATAAATGAAGATAATGCAAAACATTTAATAATATTGAATTTTGTTTTAATAATTTCTCACGACTTCATATAATGAAGAACAATAATTCAGTTCACACAAAGAATGTCACTGATACAAGCGTTGGTGAGTCTAGCGCCTTTTTAGGGCTCCAGGACAGTTTACTGCACTGACAACTTCATGAATGGAGATTTAAACTGAATTAATTAAACCAACAGATAATTTTAATCCTGATGCAATAAACTGTAGAAATATGAGCTCTAAAGTCTCATAAGAAGATATTTTTAACTTGTGCAGTTTTTTATTATTATATTATTCACTTGTATCCAGGGGCGATTCTAGGGTCACAGCTTTAGGGGTGCTGAGCAACCAATGAGCCAAACTGCCACCACCCACCCTTTGTTCTCACAAAAACAAAAAATATGTCTATTGAAAAATAACTTCATCATTTTAACATCGGAAAATAGCAGCTTTATCAAAACATGATATGACACACACACACACACAAACCTTTGATCTGACCCATTTTAAACACAGAAACTCTAATCTGAGTCAAACAGGAATGATCAGGAAAGCAAAGTGTGATAGTAGAGTGCAGCACACACACACACACACACACACACACGTTTTCATTGGATATATGAGTCATGGGATCAGTGATGTGTTGCAGCAGGTGTGAGGAGAAAGAAAAGAGTGACTTCAGGTGAGAGTTGGAGCGTCTCATCATCACAACCCTCCTCTGTTGTCTTAATGCAGCCAAATGTGATGACAGAGGTTTGACTTCATGAAGACAGAGGCTGGTTTTAGGACAGTAGAGGGCGTCACAGTCATCAACATGGGAGCTGAAACAAACACATGACTTCTGGAGAAGATATCAGAGTTCAGGTAAAGATGATCAGCTGACACACCGTTTGTTTGCTCAGTAATGTGTGTGTGGCTCAGGTGTAGATGTCGGGCCTCCTGCTCTTTGTATCAGCTGCTGTCATTACAAGATGCTCAAGTTAACAAAAAACTATGTTCAGATATGTAAATCCATTTATTTCACATTATACCAGATTCAACAACTTGAGCGTCTCTCAGTCAGAAACCACAGAGCCTCACTGTGACACACCTGTTACAGGTAGTGCTGCACAGAAGTAGACCACCATGATTCATATTCAACTGATTCTGATGAATCGATTTAAATTCAGTGATTTATATTTAAGTTCTAATAATGACGTCACAGAGACTAAAAGTCTGCATTATCAAAATAAGAGCCTGCAGCTGGCAGTGAGTCTGCTTTCTTTACTTTCAGCAGTGAAGTGATTTACTCCCTGACAGAACATCATACATTTATTATTCTGTAGACAAAAACATTTTATTTTTTCATTTTCAGCAGACAACTATCATAAATATGCAGCATGTAATCAAACAGGTCAGCTGTCAGTTGTTGTTCCTTCATATTTATGACAGATTTATATCTTCAGCATCGATCTGATCGGAATCAAATCAGTCCCAGGATGCTGCATGAATGACAGGTGCCCCGACCCCTTTCTATGACATCACCACCATGACGTCATGATTTCTGGTCAGCAGGCGAGTTCAAGATCACGCGGCCCTGTGCAGCAACGTGCAGCTGCCTAAATCGTGATGCATGCTGGTTAAAATGTGTCCACGATGACCTGGATGGTTTCTGCTCCGCATCCGATGTCACATGACCTTAAGTTATCGCGGGAGCGAGGCGGCTGCAGAGCAGCTGAGCAGTTGCTCTCCAGGTGCTGCGCGAGTCTAGACCCCACCTTCATGACGTCAGGACTTGACGTATATGACGTGTGTTTCGATGAATTTCCATATCCATAAGCGCCTCTTTTCTACTCAAACATCACATACTTTCAGATCAGTAGCAGCCGTGTGGCCGCAGCTGTGGGACAGTCAACATGAATAAACCTATAAAATCCTTCATGTTACACAACAACTCTGAAAGATGTCGTCAATAAACTGCTCAGTTCTGTCAGATTACTTGTGGTGATGATGGAGAAGTGGTGAACTGCTGCAGACAACACAGGTTCAACTCTACAGTTATCTGTACTGTCCACTCTTATGAGCCCTTTCTGTTCCCGTCACGTAGAGAGTCCAACTTCACAGCAGCGTTTGTGTCTCCGCCCTGCAGTCGCCAGCAGATGTCGCTGCTGCAGGAGGTCAGCTGGAGTTCAGCTTGAACACGCCCACTGAGTCTGCAGTCAGCTGAGGACAGGAACAATCCCTGTCAGCAGTTTATACTCTGTGATTCACACACAGCTGTCTTTCTGTAATCAGATAATAAAGGTCATCAGAGATGAGCAGCTAAACTTTGATCTGTTGAAGTCTTCTGAAAGCAGACTTTGTTTGTCAGAGTGTTTCACCAGACAAAGAGATTCAGTCAGTTCTGTGTTTCAGCCTTCTTCCACCTCCATCATCCTGCTCTTGGGAGAGAGCAGGATGATGGAGGTGCAGCAGTCACACTCTGACACACTGATACACCCGAGTGTGGGTGACGACACGACAACAATACACTGCAGTAAATGGATCCAAATATAAACCGCCACCAAAAAGCCACAAATAATGCTCAGAACAGCACCAAACTTCAGCAACAGTACAAATAGGGTCTCAGCACATAGTCCGGGGCATCTAACCTCCGCTTGATAAAACTCTGTAAATTAGCGGTCTGCTAACTTGATCTCTCTAGAGGGAGTGTAACACAGTTTCACGGTGTGTTAGAAAATGGATTAAACTTACAGCGGAATATCCCTTTAAGGCAGAACAGCCAATCATCAGCCGGTCAGTCCCAAAGCCCATGTCATGTTTGAAGCCGCAACAGGAGAGGAGGCAGCTGCACAAAAGCGGCCAGAGAAACTGCAACTGTAGTGAGGCGTTTGTGCAAAACTGCCGATAAACGGCAGAAAAAGTGAGGGTGTTAAAACACACACATCCCCCAAGGGTGCAACGCCCCTGCTCCTCACAGACTCAGGCCTTGTTACACACACATGAGGATTTCTTTACATTCAGCTGTGATCTCCATTCATGAAGCTGTCAGGGAGCTAAACTGTCTCTAGAAACCTGTTTTAAAGAGGATTTATCTGCTCTGTTGTCTCTTTGCTGTCCTGACAGCTGCTGGAAAATAGAGATCACCTCAGAATCACACCCAGAAATTAACATCACTTTTATTTCTTTGATCCCAGTTTGAACACAGAAACATCAGAAACAGTCACAACACACAGTTTGATAGTTTTCATGTTTTATTCAAACGTTTGTACAGAAATGATGAAGTGCTGCCTGAAATGACCTGATCAAGCTGAGATAAGCTCAAAGTGAAATAAGAATAATACAAACAGCTGGCAGAATAAGACACGACAGTTCAACAGCCTCCAAACAGCAGCTTCAGTTCAGTGAAGTCTGATGGTTTTAAAGCACATGTGGAGCTCAGTCAGGAGCTTTAAGCTCTACAAGCAGTCTGAGAAGATTTGGTAAATAGACGCATTTATACATCACTGCTGCCCTCATTCATCCATTCACTCACTCACTCACTCACTGATGGCAGTCAGCTACCATGCAAGGTGCTGGTCTGACCATCAGGAGCAGTTTGGGCTTCAGCCTGTTGCTCAAGGACACTTGGACATGTGGACGGGAGGAGCCGGGGATCCAACCAGCGACGTGTGATTAACTGACCAGCTGCTAGAGACGCATCAGATCATCAGAGTATAAAAATAAAAGAATAAAAGCAACATAGAACAGAGAGAAAGAGCTCGTCTTTGTCCTCAACAACATTAATAACACAGTCAAAGTTTGTTCGCTCCATCGTTTTTTCTCTTCAAGCTGCACAAGAGTGGAACTGAATCTCACCAAATATCAGAATTCATTTAATTCTCACTTCACAGAACGATTCATTAATAATCAGTTCTGTCAGCATTAAAGGCCACCTGCTCTCTTCTGTTGTCACCTCGTTAACTTCAATCTGTCTGATAACATTAAACTACTTTAACAACTGCTGACACACAACGACCTTACAAGTGTTGCAAAAAATATTCGGAATAATGACAAACAAACACAAGATTTGGACCTCATACACTCAAATTTGAATATTACTGCTCCACCGGTCAAGTTCTAGTCTCGGCCAAATTACCAGGATAAATGTACGTTTCTGCAAACTATTTCTTGAAGTTACAGATTATGAGGACATCTTATAAAAACAGCTGGTATCAACAAACAGCTTTAATTTATTTTATCTTGCTTTTATCTCATCTATCTGCCTCAACGCAACATTAACTTTGAACCTCAACCTGAAATTAACTTAGAAAACAAGCTTTAATTCTCAAACTGCCTGAAATAAAAGAAGAGCAGACAAAATGTCTTCACATCATCCAACATGGTGGAAACACACACAGCAGAAAACTTCATGGCACAAGCAGAGCTGGTTATTTTATGGATCAGGTTGTTTCAATGGTTCTGTTGTTGTTGAATTCTAGTCAGCTTGGTCTGGTTTTTCACCATCGCTCTTCTTGTCTGCAGGAAGCAAAACAAAGTTACAGTGAAGAAAGTCTGACCGACTTTGATCGTCCTCTGAGTGTAAATACACAGAATGATTAATGTCAGAGAGATAAAACATCTGTCAAGACTCTGAACATGAGATACATAAAGATATATAAGACGTTAAACTTACCTTCCACACAACTGACTGATGTAACATAGAAGGTAACACATAGGAAGGAAGATGAGAGCTCCTGAAGTAGCAATCACTCCAATGACCCACCCTGAAACAGATAAAAGTGAATGTGAGAGTCAGAACCTGAGTGCAGATGATGAGCAGCAGACTGGACCTCACAGCCCACACAGAACCACTAAAGGTGAGTCTGCTCCTGAGATCTGAACTTGTTCCACATGAAAACTCCACTGGGATGAATGTGAGCAGGAACAGTGATGTTAGCTCTGATCTCAGGTCCAGTTTCCTCCTGCTGGGCTCCACAGCGCAGAGGCTGCTTCTGGTTCTGGTCCCAGCAGTGAAGAAACAAATGGACTTAGTTCCATTCATCACTTTGATCTGACAGTAAAAACACAGGATCATCTGATCAAATAGAAAACTTCTTCACAACACTTTTACTGACACTTTGACACTTTTACTCAAGTGGACTTTTACTTGGAACAGAGTATTTTTACTTTGTGTTTCTGCTTCTGTCACTTCAGTAAAGTATCCGAGTACTTCTTCCACCACTGACTACTGTCCACAAACATGAAGATTCAAATCACTGGGAGCTTCTTGGTGCTGGTCGGGTCCACAGTTATTGGGCCTGATGGCAGCAGATCAACACAGTCGCAGGTTTTATGAAGCGAGAGTCTGTTGAAGCTCCGACTGTTCAACATAAATATACTTTAACTCATTAATAAAAGAAGAGAATCAATATTTAGAGATTCTTATAGACACATATAGACTGAGAGACAGTTTCACATCTCTCCACACAGAGTTTTAAATGATAGAATCAGAACAATTCTTCTGTCTCAGCTAACTAAAGCTCACTAAAGATCACAGCAGGATCCAGATTTGATTTGAAATGTTGAAGAGTTTGATCATTTATGTTGCTGTGAAACAGGTTCGCTCCTGATTTCTGAATCTGAATTCATCCTTCAGCATCAAATCCTTCAGCAGATCTCTGATCAGCTTCTGCTGCTTCAATAGTCACGATTACTACAATTATAACATGATCATTAATGTTGGAGACTTGTAGTTACAGCCTGAATACAATGGTGCTAATTACAAGTTTTAATGAGTGTCCAGTAGAAACTCAGTTCAAAGCTCCATGATCTCATATTATTACAGGAACTATCATTGTGTTTATTCACAGTTAAAGTTTGGTCCTAGTTTTCAGTGTGAGTTCAGTTTGTAGGTGAGAAATAAAAGAATGAAACCCTCAGTGAGTAAACTCTTCTCTTCCTGTGTGAGTGTGTCCATGTTGTCTGTTGTGTGATTCTTGTGTAACTGGGCTGCAGTTTGTGGTTGGGATGAATAAAGTCTCTGTGTAATCTCTCTAATGTAAACAGTTTGTTTCTATTTACATTAAATAATAAAGAAAATGTGTTATGAAATGTGAAACACAGGATCATTAACAGCTCGTCTCCTTCTGTTAACATAGTTTGGGTGTGGACACTTTAATAGGAACACCTGTACAATCTAAAGTAGGCGGAGCAACATAAACAATATAAACTGTGATCATGATATGAGAATATATATTGTTTTAGATATTTGATATTCTCACATGGTGATATATCAAAACTGTTTCCTGGTTTTAAAGGCTCATTACAGTAAAGTGACGTCATGTTCTGAACTCACCGACTGTTTACTTGTTCTAATACTTTCTTTACCCACTGAGTCATTATATCCACATTAATGATGATTATTGATCACAAATCTCATCCTGTTAATGTTTTGTGAAAGTAACAACAGTCATTCATCAATATTGATATCACAGTGGGTCTATCTGGTCAAACATATTCAGATATTTGATTTTGTGGCCCGTCCGAACATTTATGAAGTTCTTTTGAGAACATTTCACATTATCCAGTTACATATCTTATATCAGGATGTGGCTTTAAAATATCATGTTATAATTTTAAGGTCGTACCTCGCAGCTTTAATCTGACTCTGTTCTGTAACTTCAATCATTTATAATTACAGCAATATTATATTTTCTTATAAAACAGAACTCAACAGTACTGAAATCCAATCTCTGATGATTGATGAAACAATGTCATTATTTTTGTACACAAATGTTTCACTCAGTTTAAAATGTTTAAAATTATTTACATATTAAAATCACAACTAGGAAGAATCTCACTTTGGACATGCACAGACGTCACAGCAACAACCTGATGGCTGAGTGTCTCCTGTGTAGCTACACAGCGATAGTTGTCGGTCTTGGTCACAGTAATCTTGACAGTGATGTAAAAACGACCTTCTCTTTCTGAGATCTTTGTCTTCGCAGCAGGAAGAGTGTTGTTATCACTGTCCTCCCACTTTAATGTAGGAAGTGGATCACCGTGAGCTTCACACTGCAGCAGAGACCAGAGGTTTCTATCTTCAAGTGTACTGATATATGGCTCTGGAGCTGCACCTGTGAACACATTATATAAACAATAGATTATAAAGAGACAGTTTCAGCATTATTAATGTCATATTGTGATTTTGTTCATCTACACTCTGCTTGTATACAGTTTACTGTGAAGAGAAAAACACAATAAAAGCCTCCAGCAGGATTTTATGGGACGATATTTCAAACATTTTAAACTTTCACAGTTTGAGGCAGAAGCATAGTTTTCAAAGGTGAACACACCTGATGTGTCACATGTTAGTGAGAAATACTTTATTTATGCTGCCTGACAGAAAAATTAACCATAAAGTTTGTTGATATTCTGCCAAGAGAAGGTTGTGAAGGAGTTAACTGAGTCTATTTTTTTATTTTTATTAAACATACGAGTGTTTAATGTCAACGAGGGAAGACTGTGAAGGGATGGAGGATAGAAGATTTTGATTATGGTTTGCTAAAAAAACACTAAGATAAGTTGATAATGGTGAATTTCCATTATGTCTCTATAAAAGCAAGGAATAGTCTGTCTGTGCCTCAAATATCTCTGCGGATCAGGATCAGACTGATCTGAGACTTTCAACATGGCTGCTGCGTGGTTCAAGGGTGTGCAACGTCGGATTTGTTTGGACTACAATGATACCATGAATTAATTATTTCAGAAATGTTTTACAAATTCCGTGAGCATTGTCCACCGGAGCCAATCACTGCAGAGTGTAATGTAATGTAGTGTTTGGTGTGTAGTGGAGTCATTTTTTTGTGTTGTGAGTCAAAACAGACAGTGGAACAGACAGGAATGAGCTGAGGAGCCTGAGGCATTGCCTGCATTTAAATGTAAATAGTTACACAATAACATTGTACATTTCACAAACTTATGCACAAATTTAGCAAACAACAATTTATATTTGCATTATAACTAATGCAAATGGTTCATTAAACATATTTGAGGTTTTCACAGCAAAAATCTAACTTTTTCTACTCTGATTTTATGTTATTTTGTGATTTTAGGTCTATTGTATTAATACAGTGTGTCATAATTACCCCAAGTAAGGCAAGGTAAATCGTGTTTAAGGTGAAATATAATGGTATAATCAAAAGTAGTCAAAAACAACCAATTATATCCCTGACGTCCCACCTTCAAACACAGCCTCATTTGGCCATCCATGAAAAAGCTCCTTAAAGAGCAACTAAACCCCCAAACCACTTTTTTCTGCTGAAAACCAATGTATTTGGGTATAAAGTAGTGTTAGTTAGTGATTCTGGTCCAACTCTGTGACTGCCCTCTATGGGTTGAAACCCGGTTATTACAATCGAATTTTCCTATTGGCTGAGATGGAGGCAGATGACGTTTTGGAGGCAGCTTTCCTCACGGTCCACCACGGTTAGCTCCGCCCCCTCCTATAAAAACTAGCACCTGCTGATCTGGAATCTGTGGCGAGTAGGTTGGATTGAGAGAATTGCGAATAGAGAGGCATAGTGATTATTGAGTAGGTAGTGTAGTGTGGTGACGGTTAGGGGGGAGGGGGGAATCGGAGAGTACTCCTGGAGCCCCGCCCATCATCAAGGCATTTTTTGAATTTCCAGCTTAGAGCACATCATCCAAAACTGAGGGGTTTAGTTGCTCTTTAACCTCCCACTTTTCTATAGGAATACATGCTTGCTACGGGCAATGCACGAGTTGGGATAAATGTGAGTATAAACACCAGTGACATGAAAAGTTGTCTAGCTCAATAATGTACAGTCATATTGATTCTGATTTATTTTCTAAAATATCTGTGATGCTATAAATGTATTTTTATCTGAACAAAAAGTACAAGGAAATGTGATTAGTGTGTTTTAGAGACATTTAAAGAATTTTAAGCATATTTGAATGATTATAAGAACAATATTATGAATTTGAATAATTTTCTGGATAATACTGACAAACCTAGTTTATCATATTATCACACTAAAGGAGGAAACAAAAAGCAACATCGCAGCTTTTTCCTGATGGAGGCTGATGAAGGTCTTTGCACCAAAATATTATTAAAATCAGTTCTTGATTGAGGTCAACAGGAGTTTTTGTCCTGAGTTTGATGATGTCAGAGTTTATTGATGATGTCAGAGGATGACTCTGACATCATCACTGCTGCTGCAGAAAGAGCTTCTTTCAGCTTACAGATAAACTATTTGATCATTACTGAGATAAACAATAATAAAAGGAATATTGTGATGTTGGTACTCAGAAGGATTGTGACATAAAACATAAAGTTAAATTCATGAACCCAGAATGAACCTAAACTACATTAATAAAGTAGATGACATTATTCTTTTATGTCAGTAAAAAGATTTGAAATGGAGGATTTTTGGGAAATGCAGTGATTAATAATATTACTGTAACATACTGAACAATAACTTCTTCATGTAATTAGACAATCTGAATAAAAGTATTGGATTTAATAACACACAGTCTTCTTGGACTTAAAAGATGTTGTTGTATAACTATAATTGTTGCGGCTTCCTTGACAAACCTTTTGGCCGCTGAGAGTACGAGGTTGGGTCCTCAGGTTCGCAGATTTGTGACGCGCTAGGAGGCTATGTTAACAGATACGCTGAGATCCAAAGATGCCTTTGGTACATTTATTATGAACGAACAGTACAGAGGTATTACAGCGCAGCAAATATGGATACATGGAATAATGAAAACCAGCGGATTAAACAGATAAAAAAGTGATGAATGAATGAGTGGGTAGCGGTCAACAAAAATTACGGCTACTACCCAACCCTGTCTCTCTCATCATCTGTGTCACAGGTGAGTGCACACCTTTACACACGCACACACTTCCGCACATGCACACACCTACTCCCACGTGAACCTGAGAAGCCCAAGAAGACATTCACAGAGACATGTAGAGGTGGAGAGTGACGTCATCACAATCAGGACTCACCTGACACTTCACCTGTTCTGTCTCTTAAGACTTGATCTGAAAAGCAAAACAAACACGTTAGATAGTTTTAAAAACAGACAGGTAATACTGTGTAAAAGTCATATTTCATCTCCTACAGACGGCTGAAGCTTCATTGTACAGAGAGACATAATCTGCAGTGTGTCTCTGATATCAGCATGTTTGATACAGAGGTGGTCTCTCCAGATGTGGCTGCAGCTCTGTGGGCTCGAGGCCCTGCCAGATGTGGATTCTGACCACTGAACAAAAGTCCATCTGGGACTCTGGAACCAGTCGCAGCAGTAAATGAGCGACATCTTTAACTGTTTAATGAAAGCACTCACCAACAACAAGCTCAATGATGGATGTTTGACTCTGAAGACGTGGAAAATCACAGCTGTAGTTCCCGCTGTCGGCCATCTTTGTATTTTGGATCTTTATGGAGGCGTTGCCGTTCTGCAGTTCATCTTCAAAAAATGAGACTCGACCTTTGAACTGCTCATCCTGACCTGTACGTCCGTTATTGTAATGAAGGCCTGCATCATACAGGAACACCTCCTTCTTCTCCTTCCGACTTTCATCTTTCTTCCAGTCAAAAGCCTTTCCCGAGAGGTTCCTTTTAGGGCTGATCAAACAGGGTAAAACTGCATCACTGTCTTGTTCCACGAGCACTCTGACAGCTGGAAGATAAAAACATGTTACTCAGTATGTTAACATGCAGAGTCATCAGGAAACAAAGTCAGATAACAACTTTACGCGACAAAAACTCAAACACCTGTTTCCTCTAACATGATAGTTTTGCTTGTGTCGAGCTTGTACTGACATATTTTCAGCATATTTAATCTTACAGTAAAGTTAATTATCAGTATCAGGGCCACATTATTGGTGAGCCGTCCCAGTGTGAACGGATAATCCGGAGGCGCGGAGCGAGGGCGTGTCGGTCTGACAGTCTGATAACTGCACAGGTCCTTCACTCAACTAAATACAGAGAAATGTCCCACAAAGCAACGTTACATGACCGAACAAAAGTAACGTAGTAACTGTAACTGTCTTTAGCAACTTATATGAGGAAAACAAATACCACAGCTGTACGTGGAGAACAGTGGCGGCTGGTGACTGAAAAAATTGGGGAGGACAGGACGAAAACCAGTCCACGGTGTCATGTTATTTTATACAAGTCAACTAATTAACCCTACTTTCTTATATTCAATGAAAATTAAGCAATAAAACAATGTTCTTTAAATAACATTTCATTAAAAAGCTAATATACAAGACAAAAAAAAAAAAACAAATAAATAAAATTCTATCTCTATTTGGATTCTAACCCCGGTCACCTGACTAGCAGGCAACTGCGCTACCCCCTGTGCTATCTTAGCACGCAACGTAGGACCTTCACGACAGTGTCTTTGTTGCTGCTCTGTACGAAAGAAACGAAACTTCTCTCTGATTTCTCCTAACAGTTTTTTTTCTTTCAGAAATGTGCTTATATTTCCTTGAAACCGATTTCAATATCGCTGAAAACTCCATATTTCTTGTCCGAGCATGGCTGGCAGTGAAAGCTGAAAAATACATAGTAGTATTTTTTGTTTATGGTTGTATAAATGTGAGAATGAAATTTGGGAACTGTTATTGGACCAACCTGCTGTCAATCTTGTATTCTGGTTGCTGATTGGTAAGGGAGGACGTCCTCCCTTAGCGCGTCAAATTACGTATCTTAGCCAATCATAGATCAGCATGAAAAAATCCTGAATGCATTGAGTGAATGGAAGGAGATCCCTCCCACGGAGGACAGAAGCCCTCCGTCCTCCTCTAGCCCCCACCTTCCTGCTCCCTGCTCCTCTCACAGACTGCTCTGTCTCCTCCGTCTGCAGCTGTCGCTGTTCAACCGTTTTAAGTGGATTTTCTTCCAAAGAAGAAACTTTTTTTAATGATATAATATATATATATAATATTTTATAAATGATACTGAGATTTGGTAATGATTTATTTCAACCAGTTACTCTTTCTTAAAAAAAAAATTTGATCTTCCTCTTGCCTCTCAAAAATAGAGGAGGACCAACCTCCTCTGCCTCTATGGACGAGCCTCCTCTGGTGGAGAAGCGTCTGTCCTCCTGTCTGTCCAACCGACTCTTCCTAACATAGCCTATCTGCTCAGAAAACAGCGTTTGTCACCGGCAAAGACTTTAACTCACCGAGTGTTTGACGAAAATAAATCACCGCGACCTTCAGCCCTCCTGACCGAGACTACAGGGAACTTTCCCCCAGAAAACAGCCTCCGTCCCCACGACTGACAGAGTCAGACAGCGTCCTGTTTACTGATGGTGATTATGTATAATTATGTCATTTAGCACAAAAAACTTCACTCCATCACTTTCCAGGATGTTTGGTGGGTCAGGATCTCAATCACTACACGTTATAACAGCATCTATATGATTATAAACTGTCCGCGGGTTTAGATAGACAAGGGGAACACCTGGGGAACACCTGGGGAGACACCGACGTCATTAACTTGACGTGTCCCCCCCGCGCTGCATAACCCCTGTATATATACTTAGCAATTTTTTTAATCTTTCAAATTTGGCTCAGTGGTCAATGATACATGTTTCTATGGTGTGACAAACTCATAACACAATTTTTTTTTTTTGCCGCTTTACACGGTCTTTAAGGTTTAAAGTTCTAAATAATCCTTTAGCTCAGTGGGTAGAGCAGGCGTCCAATGTACAGAGGCTTTGTCGTCGCTGCAGCCACCCCAGGTTTGAGTCCTGGCCTGGGGCCCTTTGCTGCGTGTCACTCCCCCCAAAAATATATAGGCCTATGTACTAAAGTTATACATAATCAGGGACGTGGCCTCTTTGAGTGACAGGTACCCACAAGCTGACTGCTGGGCCTAACCTCCCGGCCTGACTGTAGTGTTGATGTCGGTATGCAAACATTAGATAAATAATTTTAGCTTGCTGTCTGGTTTATTGCACAAACAGACAAGAGGAGAGGACGGACACGTGTTAGTGGGTCAGATCAATGAAAGACTGCAGACAGCAGCTGCAGCTGTTGAGCTGTGGAGGAGACAGCTGTGGGCAGAGCACAGAGCTTCTGGAAGAAAAAAACCCCTAGAGTTGGTTTTTTAAACTTTTTAGATAAAAGAAGTGGATTTATCTTCACTCTTGCTGCTAAAACGAGCTGCAAAATCCACCGTACTCTACTGTAACTCTCAACTATCTTCTTTGACCGCTGAATGGAGGGAAATATACTTTACTTTATGAACATGTAGAATAGAAATGGAAAAAATAGAAGATACTGCAGGATAACAGAAAGAACCGGATTAACTGGTGAGCGCTGACATTTATCAGAGGCTAAACTGAACACACACACACACACACGCACACACACACACACACACACACACACACACCCACACCGACACACACACACACACACACACACACACCGACACACACACACACACTCGGTGCAGGTTGTTAATCTGATGGCTTATGTTTGAAAGTTTTCTGTCTGTTTGCGTAAATAAACGTGCAATCAAACTAAAGCATATAATGTGAGGCAAAATTTGCTTCGCTCTCTGTGTGAAGTCTAATCTGTGACTCTCTGACCTCTGAGAACATACAGAACTCGACTGCTGCTGTTCAGGGGGCCCATAGGGGCCCCGAGGGCTGATGACCCTTAAACAACAGCAGTGTCATAAAGTTTAGAATGACATCACAAGATGTGATCTCCCTGAGGGGCCCCACCTGACTCATTTTACATGTACATTGAGGGCATTAAGCAGATGCTTTTGTCCAAAGTGACTAACAATAAGTACATTTGTCACAAGCAAGAAACCACAACATGTCACCATCGATGGAATAAAAAAGAAAACATTTAAACAGTTTTCAAGCCCCCATCTGAGCATAGTTGCTGCTATTTATCAAGGATACTTTAAGTGCTCCACCTACTCCTGATTCAGGCGTGTTCTTGATGGCATTATAAACAACCCTAATGACAACAAAGTGAAAAATAATTAAGAGGAGTGAAATGACAAAGTGTCAGTGATGATGATCAGTTTTCTTACCGTCTCCAGAGCAGCTCAGCAGACAGAGACACACGAGAGGAAGAAGCTCCATAGTTGTTGATGTCCTCTGAGGATTCACCTCACTGATGGAGGCTCTATGTGACGGAGCTTCACACACTCCTCAACACTCTGACGGAGGCTCTATATAAATGAGCTCCACAGGAAACCTGAACAACCTGATTGGTTCATCACAAACTTTTGAGGTTTCTCAGCCAGCAAGCAGTGAGGGCTGCAGCACATCCTGTATGAATATTTCAGAACTGACAACTTCCATGTTCCCACTCTGCTTCACAACACCTCAAACTGTCTTTATTTCATCGGTTAGATTGAGAGATTCCTCGTGGCAGAAGTTAATACTGTGTGTTTAAACTCAGTTGAACACATTAGTAACTGGAGTTGATGGAGAGGACCTGAGCTCATTTCACAGGAGTGTCAGAGTATCAGACACAAAATGTTGGTAAACCCAACAGTCAGAAAACCTGCTATGTGCCCTGCATGGGGTTAACATTGGTTACCTCTGCCCACACTGCCCTCAGTTAACACACAGCTTCCCACAGTTGGTGAGCATGAACATGTTGGAACCACTGAACAGCATTCAGGAGAATAATTACAATATAATAGATCGTTTTCTATTAAGTGAGGCTGTTATGCTCTTAAAATATAGACAATCTTGCTTTTTGTGAAAGAAGCATGAAACTTTCAGGGTTTGTTCTTGATGACCTAAGCTTTAATTTAAGATGTGGAGGCATCCTCAGTTTGACCTTTGAGGTCAACTAGAGGTCACTGACTTCTGTAATATGTCATTTTCATGCACAAAATTGTAAATGTGTGTATCTTAGGATCTAAATGTGATAAAAATGTAAACCAAATATGTATTTCCAAGCTTCTGGGCATGAGAAACTCATTTATGCCATTGATAGCACTCTAAGAGGTCGACATCATTAAGTGCAGTGAAGGTTACTCAGAATGTGAGTGGCTTAAATACAAGACACTACAGGTGAATAGGGTAAAAAAAAAATTTAATGATAGATATCACCATGAAACTTTCTCAGCTGATTACTCATGTTAAGCTAAGAAAAAAATTTATCAGTGAGATCAGTGACCTCTAGTTGACCTCAGGGGTCAAACTGAGGATGCCTCCACATCTTAAATCAAAGCTTAGGTCATCAAGAACAAACCCTGAAAGTTTCATGCTTCTTTCACAAAAAGCAAGATTATTGAGCTTAACAGCTCCACTAATTTCTCACAGATGTATTACATTTACATTTTTTACATTTTAGGGCATTTAGCAGACGTATCTGTCCAAAGTGACTTACAAATTCTGTCACATTCACACACTGATGGCAGAAGCTGCCATGCAATGTGCCAACTGCTCATCAGGATCAAATTGGGGTTCAGTGTCTTGCTCAAGGACACTTCAACATGCAGGTATTTGAACCAGTGACCTTCTGATTACTTACTGACCCACTTTACCTCTACAGCCATTTCACCGTTGAACCAGAAATATTTCGTCTTGTAAAGTATTTCATTTAATATCGGACAAAATATCTGCAAATGATAACATTCTGTTTTATTGGTGTTTTAACTGTATGTTGACAGAGGTGCACACACCTGACTGAGAGCAATACATGTTTATATGTAAACAAAAGAAGTGAAGTGTTAAATCTGGATGTGAAAGGAGACCCATTCAGATTTAATATGGAAGTTTATTTTTACGTACAAACATATTTCTAACAATTTGTGTCTCCAATGTGAAGTAAACAAGCTATATATATATATATATATATATATATATATATATATATATAAATGTTAGAATATATCAGTGAGAAAACTGCAATCAATTTATTTACATTTGGTTTAACCTCCGTCTGTTGGAACAAAACATAAAAGTCTCTTGAGCTCATGTGTTAACCACAGATGCTGTTTCAACAGAAGTGGAAAACAGCTGCCTTCTCAAAAGAGGAAATGATACGTGACAAACTCATCACACACACGTGAATGACAGGAAGCTTGAAATCCATTTTCTCAGTAACAACTTAACCATAAAGTTTCTAACTCTGAGTCGTCACACTGTGTAAAAACCTGAATAAAACCAGAGTGCAGTCATTTACAATCAACCTGTTCACTGACAACAGTTTATGAAGTGTTCCTGAGAACATGTTCTAACATCCTTTATACAGTCATGTGTGTGTCATGAGTTTCACAGTTGAACCTGCTCCAACCTGACCTGTGACTGACTGAGCCTTCATCACACCATCACCTGTTACCAGTGAACCTGCTCACCTGTGGAGTCTTTTGTTGCCACTATCCCAAACTAGTTTGAAGCGTGTTGATGCCATCAGAATCACAAGAAGCTCAGAAATCAACATAGTTCATTAGTTTGAACCTGAAATATCTCGTCTTTGTACAATATTTAATTAAATATAGGACAAAATACAGGCAAATCTAACTTTTGCTGAAGGTTCTCAGTCATCCAGGTCACAGTAACTCTAAGTGCTGAATCTTAGACAACTGGACATGTTTCAGTTTCCTGAAGATGTTTAGAGGCTTCTTCAGTTCTAACTAACTGGAGAGGAGTCAACAGTCAGTCTGTCGTTGTTCTGTGGTGGGTTTTTGTGTTTTGGTGTTTTGCTTCCTGTTGTGCTTGCAGAGATGCACTGAGAGGCTGATTGCTCACTACTCTCTGTCTCACTGTCACTTCTGGGTTCAACTATTTACAACAAAGTGTAACATCGTCAGGCTCTTAAACTCTGTGTGGGAGTGTCCTTACAGAGTCATCAGGGCCACTTGTAGGTCGTTGACCCAACTGACCTTCACGTGTGTTACTAAGGCCAGGTGAGCCCAGGTGAGAGAACTCAGTACAGCATTGCAGGAGGGTGATAAGTGACGTCTTAGTCCACCTCCTCTGTTCAAAGACCATCATTACAGTTTGACATACGTGGATCTTTTACTCCTCTTTCAAACCGTCTATCTTCTCTGGATAAGATGTTCACATTGATGTCCAACTGTATGTTGACAGAGGTGCACACACCTGACCCAGAGCAACAGACAAAGCCCACAGTAACATTTCAGTAACAGAACTCACCTGCTGCAGGCTGCGTTTCACTGATGTGCTGCTGCTGCTGCTTGTTGTCTGACCTGCAGCTGATATTCAGACATACAGAACATCCACACTGTTACATCACTGCATCAAGTCTGTTGTGTCATTCTACTTCATGTAAAGTCGGCACCGTACATCAGCTGAGACCTGCAACTCATTCCAAACCAGAAATATCAGGAGAACAATGTTTGATTGTAGAGTGCAGCACACACACACACACACACACACACGCACACGTTCACACACTTCACCCACGTTTTCCTCTGAACAATGAGTCATGTGATCAGTGATGTGTTGCAGCAGGTGTGAGGAGAAAGAAAAGAGTGACTTCAGGTGAGAGTTGGAGCGTCTCATCATCACAACCCTCCTCTGTTGTCTTAATGCAGCCAAATGTGATGACAGAGGTTTGACTTCATGAAGACAGAGGCTGGTTTTAGGACAGTAGAGGGCGTCACAGTCATCAACATGGGAGCTGAAACAAACACATTTCAATTAATATTCATTTTAAATCTTCATTAATGAAGTTGTCAGGGCAGTAAACTGTCTGTTTGTTAGACGCTTTGTTTTAAATCTGACGTATCTGAAATATTGTTTCATTCAAACTGTTTTAATGTCTGTAAAATAGAGATCATCTCAGAATCACACCCAGAAATTAACATCACTTTTATTTCTTTGATCCCAGTTTGAACACAGAAACATCAGAAACAGTCACAACACACAGTTTGACAGTTTTCATGTTTTATTCAAACGTTTGTACAGAAATGATGAAGCGCTGCCTGAAATGACCTGAAACACGACAAGAGCATCATCAGTGAACAACAGAACCATCAGTGTGGAACTGGACCTGACAGACTGCTGAGCACCTTAAAACACAAACAAGAACCAACACAGGCTCCACCCAAATAATGCCAACAACACAAATGTCAAATGTAAAGTCACATTATATTCACAGTGACTGACAGCGTTAACAGCAGCTTCAGTTCAGTGAAGTCTGATGGTTTTAAAGCACATGTGGAGCTCAGTCAGGAGCTTTAAGCTCTACAAGCAGTCTGAGAAGATTTGGTAAATAGACGCATTTATACATCACTGCTGCCCTCATTCATCCATTCACTCACTCACTCACCGATGAAAGTGCTTCATTTAGCAGCAGAGTGAGTTTGACAGGGCTTGAAGACCTCCAGCACGGTGCCGGAAATCCGGCATAGCAATACTTTGGTGAAGTGTTTTTTTTGTTGTTTTGATCATGTTGCCACAGCAACATGATCAAAACAATGATTGCCTTGATGTAGTGATCCTAAATATGAAAAATGTCTCATCTTACCCCAGTCTCCCCTACTGAGCTGCGTGACATAAATGGTCAAACAAATTAGTTGTGTTAACTCTCGCTGTGGCAACAGCTGCAAGACACTGTCGACACAGAACACGTGTTTGGTCAATATCATCCTTCTGGAGCCAAAATAATTCCAGATAACTGACATTGCTTTTCTTATTGGCACCAAGTCTTCGTTTTCAGTGATTTTCTCTTGTTCGCTGCTCATTGTTCAATGTTGTTACCAGCATGCAGAGTGTGTGTCAGGTACTCTTGAAATTAGGTGAGTTCATTTGCCTCCTACAGCAGGACCTGCTATGTGACTATTGCACACAAGTACATCGCGATGACGATGTGCAAACAATATATCGTGCCGCTCTAATAAGAATTAAAGAAAAGTTCAAACTGTGTGATGGACGTCCTGTGTTGGTCAATCACTGCTTGAAGTGGATGTGAATGTTAGTTTGATGCCTTTTTATTTTGACGGGATTCTGAGTCTGACAGTTGACTTGGACACTATATGTGATTGAGAGCTTTAAGATAAAGACGAGGACTGAATATGTTTATATTTATTATACTAATTTTAAGTTAGCTCGTTAGTTGATGGAGCAGACATGCTGTGATCTTACTGTCTATGATCCTGGTAAGTTACAGATTATGAGGACATCATATAAAGCCAGATGGGACAGACTGAGGTTGTGTTAGTGAGATACATGCACATCAACAAACAGCCTTAAGTTTTAATTCTCAAACTGCCTGAAATAAGAGAAGAGCAGACCAAATGTCTTCAGCATCATCCAACATGGTGGAAACACACACAGCAGAAAACTTCATGGCACAAGCAGAGCTGGATACTTTCTGGATCAGAGGGACTCAAAGTAAACTGCATTTCCTCTTCTCGTCTGCAGGAAACAAAACAAAGTTACAGTGAAAAAAATCCCAAATGTCCTGATCGTCCTCTGAGTGTAAATACACAGAATGATTAATGTCAGAGAAGATAAATCATCTGTCAAGACTCTGAACATGAGATACATAAAGAATGAGTTGTGTTGTCTTTTCATCATTAATATGTTGATAAATTACATTATTTAAACTTACCTTTCATAGGATGCAATTCTTGAAGGAAAGTACAACAGCAACGAAAGCAACAACTAAAAGGAGGCTGAGAACCACAAAACCAATAATCACTCCAGCAGAAAGCCCTGAAACAGATAAAAGTGAATGTGAGAGTCAGAAGTTAAATGCAGATGATGATCAGCAGACTGGACCTCACAGCCCACACAGAACCACTAAAGGTGAGTCTGCTCCTGAGATCTGGGGTCCGTTTCACAAAGCAGGTTTAGTGAAAACTCTGAGTCTGTTAACCCTGAAATGAGGGAAACTCTGAGTTTTCCGTTTCACAAAGGGAGGTAACTCAAACCAGAGAAAGAGGGGTAACTCCAGCCTGTTTCACAGAGAGAGGTAACTTAAGCTCTCGGTCAGTTACCATGGTAACATACTCTGTGAAACTAACCTGGTCGGGACCAGGTTTTTCTCAACAAACCTCGAGTTTCTCTCTGTCTCCGCCCTCTTTCAGCCACACACGGTATTTGATTTCCTCATTCATTGAGTCAGCCGGCGAGTTTTGGCGTAGTATAGTTCTGCCGTCTGTTTTTTGAGAAAATCATTGCAAAAATCAGTCAGTAGGGCTACATTAGAAGTTATATTAGGTGGCGACTATTTTCACTACCATTGCATGTCCTTTTGTTAATGATCCCGTGGATGAATGTGCAGCATTACTGCGCAGAGAATTAAATATTCGTCGGGAGATGATTATCAGACCGTGCATAGATGTTCTTGCATTTCCAGACAATTATCTTTTTGAGCGGTACCGCTTCACGTCACAGTCCATCATTTACATACACAACCTAATCTGTCCTTACATTTCCAACATTACCAACCGAAGTCATGCTCTCACATCCCAGCAGATATTGTGTGTTGCGCTGCGTTTTTTTTTTGCAAATGGGAGTTTTTTATACAACGTCGGAGATGCAGAGCGCTTGAGCAAGGCAACTGTATGCAGAGCGGTCAGAAAAGTGTGCCTCGCCCTGAAACGGCTACTACCCATTTTTATCATTTTCAGCTCCTCTGCCTCCGTTAGAGGTGGCGGTGCTGGGCCACCACCCGTTACACGGGCATCTGCTTTCTTTCTGTTGGCTGAGTATAAGTCTGTGTTAGTTTAAATAGGCTTAATTATTTAACAGAACATGATATAGATGAGAAGACATTTGTGTGTGAAAACAGCATTATGTTGGGGATAAAACAACTGTACAGTCAAACAGCCACTTAATATTTACAATGTAAAACATGATCAAAATGAGGTACCCCCATGAGATTATGCCGAGGTCTTACCTGTTTGAACAATGTTTTTATGTTTCAACTTAAGCTGCAGCCAAGTGCGCTTCTCAGCCAGGGTTGCACCTAAATTAAATAAATTAATAAGCTACCACTCAAGCAGTTTCCCCCTGTAATATTATTGTGATTGCAAAGGACTACATTTAAAATTACGCATTGACCCGAGCGCCAATGTTCTCCCACGCCTTCTCCCTCTCTTTTGCTGCTTCAGCGGTGTTACACTTCCTTCTAAAAACGTGCTCAAACTCACCGTATGAGTGCATTAATATTTCCAATTCCAGTGGGGTGAAAAACGTAGCCCTCCTCTTCCCCGTTGCCATGGTGACTCGTCGAATCAGGGCTCCATTGATGCTGTCTTTTTATACTTGTGGTGCACGTGCTTAACTCCAGGTTAAACTACTCCGAGTTGATCAAACTAACTCAAATCTGCTGTTCTGGAACCGAAAACTCAGAGTTTCCTATCTCAGAGTAGATCAACTCAGAGTTCAGGGTTAGACTCAGAGTTTGTTGAACCTGCTTTGTGAAACGGACCCCTGAACTTGTTCCACATGAAAACGCTCCAGTGTGACTCGAGGAGACGGAGCTCAGATGTGTTTCAGGACTCAAAGTTTCTCTGATTCATCAACTAAATGAACACATGAATCAAGTGTCTGTGTTCAGATTGTAGTCATGTAACATCACAGCTGGACGTCGTCATATCCAACATACAGACAATAATTCATGATGGAAATGATCCTTAAAGGTGAATTCAGACTGAACACAAAAGTTGATTTAATTCCAGTTAATTTAACAGCTGGAGAGTTTTTACAGTGAATGTTTCAGCAGCACAAACATGAACTTCTTCTTATTTACATCCAGAACACATTTATCTACTTTTTCTGTTTTAAGTCTCAGAGTTTCTTCAGTCTGAAACATTTTCAACATCAACAGACTTTGAGCTGATGACCTGTGTGTTCAGTCTGAACTCAATATATTTTTTTAAAACACACGGATAGTTAAAATTGATCAAAATATCACTCACCTGTCAAGCGCACATAGGTCACAGCAGCAATCTGATGGCCTGCCAACTAGGGAGGTGACCTTATGGGTGTGGCCAGCTGGGACCTGGGGTGGCAGGTAGCGGGCACTTTTGTCTTTACAGGGAGACTTTTCATTGTCGCTTGTCAGGTGAGTGCATTTTCTCTTATGTTCAGTCCAATGTTGTTTCTGACATGCTCTGGAACAATACAGTGTCTCTTTACAAGATGAGCATTGTTTCAGTTCCTTCGGTAAACATACATTATCACAATTTGCACATTCCTGGGACTTTCTGCTGGCTATGGTTAACACTTGTCCCGCAGTGTTACCCATTCCTCGTTTAAAGGGGCCTCTCTTGACTGTCTGGCTCTTCTGATTTTACATCCAGCTTGAAAATGTTCTCCACTGCCGCATCTGTAGCAGTGATTGCAGCGTTCATCTGATCCAGTCTGCTGACAGACAAAGCATCTCCTGGGAGCATAAACAGGGTGGTTGGTGTACAGGTGGGGTGCACACTGGGGCTGCATTGCAATGGGTGCTTGGGGCTGGCTGTAACTTCCATAGTGCCTCTGTTGTGGAGCAGGTGGCTGGGGGTCCCTAGCTGGCCTTCTAACTGAAGGTGGGGCATAGGGTTGGGGCTGTAACATTGGCTGCTGCAGTGTCTCTCTAATCTGAGCAATTTCTGCACTGAGGCCCTTAAGAGAAGCAACACCTGTCTTAAGCTCTGCTAACTCTGTTAAAAGCTCAGGAGGTACCTTTACTTTGGCCTCCCTCACAAGGCCCTTTGCAGCTGGCGGGTCTTCTGTCTGGACAGTGTTTACACTTGTGGCTGTCTGTTGGGCGCTAAATTTCTTTTTGTTTCTCCTCTCTGTCTCGTTAGCACAGGCAATGTTTAATCTCTCTAACAAAAGCTCATCTGAGGTGTCAGCATCTAGCAAAAGGGGCTGCATGTCTATTCTGATGCTGTCATTTTGTAAACCAGTAAGTACTGTATGTAAACACATGCGCTGGACTAGAGCTGGGTCATACTTAAGCCCAGATTCAGACTCTTGTGATGCAAATAGAACTTTCTGTTTTAGGTCTAAAACTCATATTAGGAAGCTTTGAGGGGTCTCCTTGCTCTGCTGTACTTCTGAAGCTAGCTGCTTGTACAGCTCTGTGGCACTCTTCTCTTGGAAGGGGGAACGCAGGATGCGCCTGAGTGTGGGAAGAGTTAGCTTTGGTTTACCTTCCAAATAACTACGTAGCTGCAAGCCTGGAGAAATAGCCCTAATAACAGCATCTACTATCTCTATCTCAGTATGACCCCTGTTCAGCCCATTCTCAATCTGGTGAGCAAGGCTGGAAAACGTCAGTCTATCTCTCTGGCCAGGTTCACCTATTTGACCTGAAATCTTGAAATCTTTACGCCAGTGCTGACTTTGCTGTGGCTGGGTACTGGCTGAGAGCTGCAAACTCACTTGAGGACCTGCAGTGGTCTTGGGCTGGAACATTGACTCATTAACTGTTGTATTATCTGCAGTAGGCTGCACGATCCTCAGTTCTTGATGCTCGTTTACAGTCCTTGGTTCCTCTGTTTCTCTCTGTGTTCCTGCTGTCTCAGTATCTTGCTCAGTTTGTGCTGTTTTGTTATCTGTAATTTTGTCCTTCAAGAGCAACAATTCAGACATGCCCTCATCTTCTAGCTCTGCCACTTCCTCTCTTTCAAGGTACTTCATTATGTGAATCATCAATGATATGCGGGATTTTCCTTTAACATTTGCTCTTTGTTCTCCAGATATGTTGAGAAAATCGCAGATTCCCAGTAAGTCTTCTCTTGTCAGGGTGTGCAATGCTCCTACTACCTCTTCCTGTAGTTCTTCCAACGTTGTTGTCATCATGGCAGCGCAGGAGGGGCTTTAACTGTGCCAGCGTTACTCCAAACTGGAAGGTCTTTACTGTCCCTGATGATCTCTGAATGGCCTCAGGTGACACGTACTTAACCACCAGCTTCCAACTCTCCTTAAACAGCAACAGCTTCCTTACTGCAGCCTGCCTGGGTTGTAGTGGGGGGATTTAGCTAGCTCAAAATTTGATGAACAGGTTGTGGCCACCAGACATCTGAACAGCAATCCCAGCGGTGCCTCCAAAATGTTACACCCCTGAAAAAGGGGAGAAATAATCACTACAGTGATAGAGCGTCTTTTCTTCAGCTCATTGTTTACTGCAATCTTTTGTACATAAGCACAAATACAAAAATATAAACATGTTCAACATAATAATGTACATTCTGTCTGATTAACAATATTACAGTAGATTAATAGTATAACTTACTTCAGAAACAGACATCTCACTTGGAAGCACAAAATATTCTTACAGTCCACCAAACTAACTTGCAGTCACTTTAGTTTCATTTAAGAGTGCATAACATACTGCAAATTCAACATGAAGGGAAGACAACGCTAGACGTGAACAACGTGCGGTGCACAATGGCGGCGGCGCAGCGACTCGGCACAGCTACCAGAGTTTCTAGCTAGCAAACACGTTTTACTCCTCTCGGCAAAACAGAGCTTAAACATAGTCAAACATTCATCATAACACTTTCTCAATGCTCTTAACATATTAACCACCGGTTACATACACAATTGTGTTGTTAAATGTAACAATATACCTGAAAAAGGGGAGAAATAATCACTACAGTGATAGAGCGTCTTTTCTTCAGCTCATTGTTTACTGCAATGAGGAAGAATACCGCGAATCCCCCAGATATGTGGGTGGAGCCAGAATCAAGTAAACACTCTTATAGCGTTTTAACCCATTTTCAACTCTTATGAATAATCTTCTTTACCTCAACACAGATTTTAATATTATAACAGACCATGAATTTATGTCCTTTTAATCTGTAACAATGTATAAGTGTATTAGCTTTTCAACCTGTCACACATGCAATTACTATGATGCCATCTGCAATGACTTATAACATCACCATCTACCCCCAAAATATTTCCGCCTGTCCAGCGCATACCAACGTTTAGGTCAGTCTCTTTTGTTTGCATTCATTTTAATGACTTCAGTACTGCTAATTCAGGGCTGTATTAGTGGAAAGAAAAAAAAAATGAAGCTGTTTTTGAACCTGGAGCAGGGCGCTTAGAAAAGTCTATACTTGGCTATACTGAAATACAAAATATGTTTTTAAATTGGGCTGTGTCTTGCAGCACAAGATGATTAAGCTACTGTTAAGTGGACTTGGACACGGACACAAGGGTACCAGATGTGGGCTTCAACAGGATCTATGTACATAGTAATAACAGTGATTTTTCAATCATCAAGACTCCTGCTGGCAGCTCACGGAAACTGGGACTAAACCAGGCCAAATCAGCAGGGGATCTCGGAGCAACAGTGGTCCCTAGAGGTACAGTTATATTGTCTTACACGCTTACTAACCAACCACTTCACAAGACAGGGTTACCACTGGTCATGGAATTTCAACACAGTCTATTCCAGACATGACAGAGAATTTGATATTTTTTGGTGGACAAAGTCAGGGAATATCATGGAACTTTGGAAAGAGAATAGTTGTCCCCAAGATGTGGCGTTTATTTCCATGTGTCCTTCTTGGTCATTAACGGGTTCTCATGCCTTGTTTGAGTTGTCGTGGTTTTGCACTCAAAACACATAAACTTGAAAATGGAAATTACAGATTGATTGGTTTTAACTAACAATACTGAGAGTGAAAGTCATGCAAATGTTGCTTTTTAGTCAGGGCAAGTCAAGGAAAAATCAATTTACAGTAGGAACCCTGTGTTCATGCATAATATTGCAAAACAAATGGCCACTCATTGTAAGGCTTTATTCTTTAGACAAGTTATTTAAGGCATGTAGCATACTTTTTTGCATGTCAGCAATATCTTTCAGTGTTTCTGGAGTCGCTGGCCTTGGTCTGGTGGAGGAGGCTGAAACAGCTGAAGGCGGAGGAGCTGGGGCTGGCGTCTTTACAGGTGTGTGCCTTGTTGGCTGGATGGCCTCTGGCTGGGAACTTGGATGAAGTGCAGTGGAGACCACCGTGCCCTCTGGGACTCTGCCCACCCCAGAGGAACCAAACAGGTCCTCCGTTTCCTGCGGACATACAAAAGACATGTCATTTTATCAAAGCGCTGATTGTCCATATGTTACTTTTGCTTTAGTAAGCATTTTGGTTTAGGCCAAGTAAGACAAATGTAGGCTATACAATTATCACTACCAGGAAAGATGAAGAAGAAGAAGACAAATACATTCTTCTTACATTAAAGTACTCCCAGCTGACTCTTGCCTCGCCTGTTGATCGGCTGCGATCTTTAGCTGGCTTGTATGTTACCAGCATGTTGGCCATTTTTTTACGAATATTTTCTGGGGTGATGTTGTGGCTTCGTGTTTCACATCTGTGAATGTGAGTACAGATAGATTAGTCATGTTTGTGCTTGCATTTCAATGTACTTTATCTATTTTCAGCTTCTATAGTGTACTTGGTGGGAAATCCTGAAATGAGTGGGCGCCTGGACCTGCAGCGCTTGGACCTGCAGAGGGGGCTGGTGGTGATGGCCTCTGAATTGGACCCAGGGGCACAAATATTGGGGCTGCCAAGTTGTTCCATTTCAGCACATGGAGGGATAAACACACACCTACTAACTAATTAACCTCCAAATGTTCACATCTAGAAACCCATTCTGAAACCATGCACAATATTTTGTATTTAGCACTGTTTTGTTAACTGGTACTGTATGTGGTAATTTGTAAAAACAAAATCTAACCACACTCATTAGCAAACAAACATTTGAGTGGCTTCTGCGTGCAAAATAATAGTTGCATGGTCGATTCTGCCATTGTACAATTCCACAATAGTACGGATTTGTAATATTTTTTTTTGATTGACTATAAAGAATTGATTTGTTACAAAATTCCAATGTGAGATTGGTGAACGAGGCCCATTGTTCTTAACTAAATGGTTCAGTAATTGTTTATTGAAGTGTAACTTTATTGCTGAGTGATCTTTCCTTAAGCAGTAGTGCTACAATCAATTTAACAATTTATGAAATAAAACATTGTGCATAGGAAAAATTTGTTAGGCTACCTTGTGTTTTTTGGTACATTCGCACATCCCTCTGCACCTGTACCAAGTAATGTTGATCTACAAATAATCAGCCCAAGAAAATGTTTTGTTAATAATTTGTTTTGAACAAATAAAGTCCTGTCAAGAAATGTTTGGCTTACTCACCAGTTGCAATCCTTTCTGCCAACTCATTTGATACTTTCAGGGTGACTCTACCTTGCGAATCCTCAAGTTGGATAATTTGTTCTGCCATGTTTGTCTAGGTTGGGCTTTGTGGCCCATTATATAGGCCAAAGGTTATCTGGCTAAAGTGTTGACACCTGTTCCAAATGAGGTGTTGAAGAAGCTGAAATGATTGCAATTCATTAGAGACCCATTTGTGTCCTTCCCTTATGAAAAAGGAACCTTATAATTTGACCTAAGATTTCTGTAGTTATAACACTGCTGTATTCAATATATGTTCTGTATTGTCCTATGTGACAAAAAACTGTAATGGCTTTCTATTTATTTCCATTAGGCCTAATAAGTTTTTATATCTTGCCAAATACAGTCCAGTTGACTAAAAGGGCAGCTGCTAGTTTATGCAACTAATGGTGGAACACAATGTGGCTGTTGCATTTTTGGCATGACAGAAACAAACTGTCTTCAATAACACATTTTAATCTGTATTTAGACACACTGTCAATATCAGACAATCTCCAATAGCATTGATAAAAGTGTCACCAAGCATCGATCCCTTGTCTCCCGCACAGCAATTCCCCACGCTACTGCTGCGCTATCTCTTAACATGTAAAGGTGCGCGGGATAATTTTTTTTTATTGTTAATGTGACGGTGACAGAAAGGGCTCATAAGAGTGGATGGTACAGATAACACTGGACACAGCAGTTAACCACTTCTCCATCATCACCACAAGCTGACAGAACTGAGCAGTTTATTGACGACTTTTTTCAGGGTTGTTGCGTTACATGAAGGATTTTATAGGTTTATTCATCTTGACTATCCCACAGGTGTGGCCACACGGCTGCTACTGATCTGAAAGTATGTGATGTTTGCGTAGAAAAGAGACGCTTATGGATATCGAAATTCATCGAAACACATGTCATATACGTCAGCGTAGATGAGAGCCGTGATCTTGAACTCACCTAATGGCAACTGCAGATGCAGGAGACCCATCGACAGAACTTGAACCCACTCCTCTTTCACTGAAGTTGTTGTAAAGAAGCATATGTCCTGCCCACCAGTTTTGTCCCACTATGATGTCAGCAAGCCTGTGACACTTACCTGTGATGCTTCTCAGTATGGACTTGTTGCAGCATGTTTGCAGGGAGACAAGCCTGTAGCCTATGCTTCACAAACACTAACCGACGCAGAAACCAGATATGCCCAAATTGAAAAAGAACTGTTGGTGGTGGTTTTTACATGTTCAAAATTCAATGATTACATCTACAGAAAGCTGGTGACCACTGAAACAGACCACCAGCCTCTGGTCACCATACTGAAAAAGCCTATCCATGCAGCACCAGCGAGACTGCAACGGATGATGTTAAGACTTCATAAGTACAGCATCACTCTTGTATACAAGTGCAGAAAAGAAATGCACCTGGCTGACACTCTGTCTTGAGCTCCTAGATGTTCCACAGTTCAACAACCCGATGAGGAGAATAGCTTTGATGTGATGACAGTCAGCAACATCCTCGCCTTGAGGAGTTAAAGAGACACACAGCGGATGATACAACTCTCCCGAGATGCAACTCCTTATTAGTGCAAATTATAGATAAAAACATTGATACTAGGATAAAATAAATAAAAACCATAAATACCAAGTACACACCTCACATACACATGCACAGTCATCAGATAATTGCACAGTCAGACACACATTCTTTTATGCCTTGATTGTATTCAGCGACACTATTGCTCTCGGGTAAAAACTGTTCTTGAACCTATTTGTCCGGCATTTTATTGTCCTGTATCTGTTCTTCAACTTTAAAAGTTGGGTCGGCTGTAGGTGTTAATCGCCTGGCTTGAAGTGAACAAACACACACACCATACAAGCAAAAACATCAAAAACTTGCACCAAAAGAGAGAGCTCTGAACCGCTGCGTCTGTGCGCGCCGCCATCTTGCCTTCAACTGTGGCAACAGATATCTTGGTGATGGTGGACTCATATTCAGGCTGGTATGAGATCGACCTGCTCCGTGATGCAACCTCTGCAACAGTTATCACAAAACTTAAGAGACATTTTTCAGTTCATGGAGCACCACACTCTCTTATCAGATAATGGTAGACAGTTCACGAGCCAGTGCTTTAGACATTTTGCTGCACAATGGGACTTCACTCATGTTAGCAGAAGCCCAGAGTATCCTCAATCCAATGGGTTAGCTGAGAGAGAGCTGTGCACAGTGCCAAACATCTCATCGAGAAATCTCACAGAGACGGAACTGATGTTTTTCTCAATCTCCTAAATCTCAGAAAGCTTACTAACAAGAGACTGTTGCAAAAGTTATGCTATGACAGATCAAGTCATCCACTTCAACCTTTGATGGAAGGACAGACCGTCAGGCTGCAAATACCCCACATGGCTACAACCGAACAGGAGTGGTGAAGGAGATTTGCAAGGAGCCCAGGTCTACCTCATTCACACAGAGGGAAAGCTGCACAGGAGGAACTGTCGACACATTCTGCCTGTATCCGAGCCTGCTCCAGCACAGCTTGATCTTGGTGACACTGACCACCTGGACAGTGGACTTGGAACAAAAGACAACAACACTGGACAAAGACTTGAAACAGTGGACACTGAACAGCTCCAGGATGATGAAATACCTGTAGCTAAGCTGCCTTTGAACACAACTGAAAATATGTACAAGACACGCTCAGGTTGTGTTAGCAAACCAAATCCTAAGTACAGAGACTGAGTTCATCTGCCAGTTAAACATGCATAGCACATCGTTTAGATTAATTCAGGATGGTGATGAGCTAACACTCTGGTGTTTGAGTTTATGTTTCAAGTACGTTTACTTTTTATGGTCCTTGTTTCATGCTGGTTATTTATGGTTGACAATTATGTTATTTACATCTCGGCAGGGTGTTTATAAGTTTCATAATGATTTGATTTTCACCTTCATATGGCTGTCATTTTATTATATCTGCTAGATGCTGGTAATGATATAATCCCTGCTACATCTTTTTTTTTATTTTTTTTTTTTATTGGTGAAATTAGGTGAAAGACAAGGTGACATGGGGGACAAGTACATCATACCACGAGGATCGACGAATACAGATAGTGGACATACAGTACAGATAACAACAAAAAAAAAACAAAAAAAAACGAAACGACAAAAAGTTATTATCTGTAGAGGTAATATAGGTGTGTGTGTGTGTGTGTGTGCGTGTCTGTGTGTGAGTGAGTGTGCATGCCTGCAAGTGGCTGAGAGGCAGATACTATGGTATTATAAACGTATGTAGGTATAGATAGATGATACAATAAAAATAAATAAATAAAGTATAAATAAGAAAAGAGAAGGAGGAGGAAAGTGAAACTGAAGGAAAAAAAAAGGAAAAAAAAAAGAAAAAAAAGAAAAGAAAAGAAGAATAGATCAATAAGTTAAGTTGGGATTATAATAAACAAATTATATTATGTTGATGGTTATATATTGCAGAGAGGGGCGAAGTTGGACCGGGGTATCAGGAAGGCAAGTGAGGGGGCCCCCTAGCCGGCTCCCAGTAGCCCAGTTGGCAGCCCCAGCGGGAGACAGGCGAGGCGGTAGTGAAAAGGCCCCCCCACCCCCTTTTTTGTATCGTCTTATCTGTTGTTGTTGTTGTTGCTGTTCTTTTTGTTTATTGATTTATTGATTTATTTGTTTAGATTGTACCTTGGGCCGCTGCCGAACCCAAAGGTAGCTGCTGACCCGTTGCAAATCTAAACTGCTTTGCCAATTCCTGGTCTGGGCAACTTCCAGACCCTAGGGAGGAAGTCTGCCCGCTGAGGAGTGGGTTGTTTGTTTGTTTTGTTTGACTATTTGTTTTGAAAGAGAGGGGATGTGAGGTGGGACCCAGCCACCCAGCCCCACCCGCCCCCACCGAGGTACTGCCCTGCCCCAAGAGAACCGGACATAAAGCCCCTGCCCACGCCCACCTTCAACCATTCCAGTCCAGCCCCGCCCTCTCTCTTAAATTTATTATACAAATGTCATTGTCATGATTATTGTTAAAAAATGTAATAAAATTAATTAATAAACAAAAATAATAATAATAATAATATTAATGATAATAATAATAATAAATAAGTAAATAAAGCAAACAAAAAATAAATGAAGAGATATGATATATATGACATGGTAATAATAACAATTTTAGTACTGTCAGTAATAACAATCATAATCATAATATTCAGTCATTAATATTAATAAACACAATCAACAAAGTGAGCATAACATTAGTAATAGTTAGCACAGTAATATTCTTGTTAATAATGAAAATATTGACAATATAGTAATGATAATAGTATTAGTAGTAGAGGAAGAGCAAAAGAAATTTATGGCATACATGGATAAATAGTATGTGTGTTTGTGTTTGTTTGTTTTTGTGTGTGTGTGTGTGTGTGTGTGTGTGTGTGTTTGTGTGTGTGTGTGTGTGTGTGTGAAATTGTGATGTGTTTTGAGGTGTCAGGAATGTGCGCGGTACTGGTGCAGCTATAGGCCCATCGAGGAGAGGAATGGGGACCATCTGTCCGTAAAAGCTGTTATTTTGTTGTTATTGTAAGCAGTGATTTTTTCCATGGAGATGTGTTCCAAGAGAAGATTGATCCAGTGATTGATGTTGATTGAGTTTTTTGATTTCCAATTTAGGAGAATTGTTTTCTTAGCGACAGTGAAAGAGATGAGCAAGCTGTTTTTGTATTTGTTTGGTATGGTGATTGTTGAAGTGTCTCCTAGTAGGCAGAGCTGTGGGGATGAAGGGATTCTGCAGTCCAGTATGGTGGAAAGTTTTTTGTGATAGAGTTCCAGAAAGAGTGAACCGGTTGGCAAGCCCAGAGTGCGTGAAAGTAGTAATCTATTGTTCCTGTTGTGCATTGTGAGCAGATGTCTGTGGTTGCTAGTCCCATTTTGTACATTTTATATTGTGTGATATGTGTGCGGTGGATGGTTTTGTATTGGATTAACTGAAGGTTTGTATTAGATGTCATAGAAAATGTATTTTTATTCATATCTGTCCAGAGATCTGATGAGGGGGAAATGTTCAAGTCCGCGTTCCATTGAGATATTGGGAGTGTTATGGAATCATCTGATGCTAATAATAGTTTGTAGAGTTTGGAGGTTAGTTTATTTAAATTCCTAAATAGAGTTATGTTGTCAATTATTTCTGGGGGTTCAAGTTGGTTGTCATTTATATTAATTTTGGATTTGAGTATGGATTTGAGTTGTAAGTAATTTAAAATCCCTGCTATATCTGCTGTTTAGCTAGTTTATTAAGGTTATGGAGCATGAGCTAAGGAAAAGGGATGTAGATCATTTGCTATGTTAAGATCGGGTCGGTTTGAGCTATCACAGCCACCGTATTTATAATCAGTAAAGCTGCACATGCGTATACTTTGGGTACCTCATTGCATCCTTGATGTTACAGTTAATAGACCTGAGTTATGGTCAAACTTCAAGCTTATCATTATTCCAGTAAGCTTCCAACAATATTCATACATTAAAATTGGCTACACCATGCAGAGAACCGTGTTCAGTTAATTTAAAAAGTGTCATTTTGAATAGCAAAATGTGTGCAAAGCAGAAAATGTGTTTAAAGTTTTGGAGACTTGAGAGGAGGTTCTGCTCTCTGTGTGTCAGTTTGAATATATGTGCTATGCATGTCATTTTAGTGTGTTAGCAACTGGAGAAAACTAAACGTTCTCACACTGGCTCCTCCTGGGGGGGGCATGACTGACGGAGGGGGGCAAAGTGTAATCACAAAGTGTGTGTCTGTTAGAACACAGTCTATATGTTCTCCCAAGACTTAAATAGAGAATGAAGCAGGAAACCGTTGATCCCTTTTATGACACTTTAATCCAGTGTAAATATAAAACCATATGCAGTTCTGCACAAAGACAAAAATGTACATTATATTTTACAAGTTGTTAGATAACAAAGTAAAGTTTATGCAAAGCAAAGAAAAGTTGTCATCCGACGGTGCACATCTAATGTTTAGCAACAAACAGGAAGTCTAACCTCCAGAAAAAAGCTCATAAATACATTTTACGGTTGCTAAAATAACTTCCTATTTTTTCTAAAACCCCCCTTTTGTCAAAGCCACACGAAGATCAAAATGTTTTGCAAGAGAAACCAACTGTTGACTCACCATGCACCTGAAACCGCGTTTTGAACTTTCCTGTTTTAGTGATCAGTACAATGTTGCTGGCTCCATGTCTCCATATTTGGTAATCTCCAATGCCCAGCCATCAGATAGATGGTTTCTCTGCATGTAGTTTTATAGACATTTGTTTTCTTTCTTTTTACTGGTGTGTCTTTTTACAGGACATTGGTCTGTTGAGCGGTACAGTGTACACCTCCAGAAGTGGCGTGTTTGTGTGGTTAAGGGGTGTGTGTGGTTCTGGAATAAACCCAAACAATAACCGCCTTCAATAAACAGCTCACAATATGTTTGACCATAACACACAATCCGAAATAATAATCTAATCATCATTAGCATGAAAATACATGAAACATCATATACAGAAGTAATACACATGATATAATATCACATATATGTAAGTGACAACAAAGGAAATAGTCATAAGTGGCATAAATAGAACATAAATGACCATTTAAACCATCAGCTGTATTAGCTAACACTGCTAGAAATACACACTTAAGTACCAGATGATGGGCTGGGCGACACCGCACATTCTGGTATTGATCCGATTCCAAGTAAATACAGGGCCAGTATTGCCGATACCAGTACCGGTACTTTTTAATAATTAAGGAGGATGCATTATCAGATTGCTAAGTCTGAATGAATTTTCATTATCTTTAAGTGTTTTTGTGATTTTACCTTTAGATTATTAATAAGTTAAAAACCAGGACAGGATCTGGGCAAAGTTTATATGTGAATAGAAAAAACTTTATTATCTAACGTTTTTGTTCAGAAAAGAACAGAAACAAAACTACAAAAATCATATTACATATCATATTCAGTATATTTGTTTCAATTCCAGTAAATGTATTCATTTAAATACACGTTTTAATTGGATGAATGTATCAAGGTTATTAACCTTGTTATTATTATCATGGTCTTAACCTAATGTACACTTTCTGAGTCGGCTAACAAATGACAAATGACCAGTTGCACTTAGCAAATGAATATTAACTAATGCCGAAGATGACTAAAATATTATATTCACCACCATTATCTACCTGGATATTCTCTGCCAGACTGACTGGGTCTGTCAGGGTCAGGTGGGGGATTTCTCTCCTCTCTCTGTATCTTTAGTTCCTCGTTTTCTTTGGCATGATTTTTCATGTGCTTGAACAAATTTGTAGTGTTACCATTGTATTTTACTCCCTTCTTACAACAACTGATACAGGTTGCCGTCGTGTCATTTTCGGCCTGAAAATATAACCACGCCATATAGCACCTCCTCTTCCTCTCGCCCACTCTTCGACTCGTTTCTGTGTTTGCGTGCACGCTGCTTGTTGAGCTGCTTGCTTGCCTGCTTGCTGAGTGACGTGACGGTACAACATCCAATCCCAGGAGGAGGATGAGCTAAGCGTGCCTCTCCGCTCCGTGAGCAGGAGCATCTGAAACAGCGGATCCAGACAGCCAGGTCGTCACTTTACGGTTGGAAAACTTTGCTGCACGCCGCGGTCCACTGACACTTTATTGGGGACGTCAGACTACAAGTATCTCTGTCTAACGAGCAACGACAGTTAGCAGCAGGTTAGCTTCTCGCCGTCGTTCGCTAAAACATTGAGGAAGAAGTTCTGGTGTGAGGTTCGTCCTCCACCTTCATCTTCAACATGAGAACATCTCTGGATCTTTGTTTCTGTCTGCTGACTCTGTGTGGAATAACACCTGTACTGTACGGTAAGAAAGATGATCATCACCAGTACTTAACGATCTGTAACGTTCACTGTAGCGTTAAATAATCTTAAGTGTTCTATTTCGATTTAGCTGCGTGCGTTTCGGTTGTTGATCTGAGATGATGGATGTGATAAGATGCACATCTGGGGTGGGCGCATACGAAACTTTCGTGAACTCAGGACTTTGGCCAGCAGTGTGCACCTGCTGTCAAGCTTCCGGGTTTTTATTTCAATGGATGAGGTCGTTTTTCATGGAGATAGACTCGGAGCACGGAGGGGAGGGTGTGTTACAGGCGGTGAGACGGAAGTGGCAGGAAGCTGCGGTTTGCATCTTACAGGTTTGATGATGTCATCGCTGAAATAACCCTGAGGTTTCATCAGCCACACAAACTGATTTACAGTGGCAAGAAAAAGTATGTGAACCTTTTGGAATTTCACGGTTTTCTGAATAAATGTGTCATAAAATGACAACAATGTGTCCAAAATAAAAACATTACTTTTTTTTTTTTATCATATCTTTATCGAGAACAACCAACAAAACCTCATAGTGCTTGTGGAATAAGTATGTGAACCCTTGAGTTCATTACTTCAAAAAAGCTAATTGGAGTCAGGTTTTAGTACACCTGGAGTCTCCTTAAGATAATAAGTTTGGTGGTGTGGACTACAGCTACTTTGATTAAAAGATTTGCTCTGCACAAGAAGAACACGTTTATGTGAGCCATGCCTCGCCAGAGAGAGCTTGTAGAGGATCTACACTCAAGAATTGTTGATTTACATAAAGCTGGAAAGTGTTAAAGTTATTTCAAAGACCTTATAAATTCACCAGTCTACAATTAGGCAAACAATCTACAAATGGAGACACTTTGGGACTGTTGCTACTCTACCAAGAACTTGGCACCCAGTGACATGGGGAGGACAACACAGACTCATCAATGAGATAAAGAAACAACCCTGAATGACAAATGCCAAAGATTTGAAGGCATCATTGGAACTGGCTAACATCTCTGTTCATGAGTCACCAATACATAAAATGTTGAACAAGCAGGGTGTCTATGGCAAGAAACCACAAAGGAAGCCACTGCTTACTAAAAATAACATTGGTGCACGCCTGAAGTTTGCAAAAGTGCACATTCACTCCACAGCGGTATTGGCAAAATGTTTTGTGGACTGATGAAACTAAGATTGAACTATTTGGAAAAAACACACAGCACTACATCTGGCGTAGAAAGGGCACGGCATATCATCATGAAAACATCATCCCAACCAAGTATGGTTATAAATTCTAAGGGTTGACTTATTTTAAATGTTGAATGAGTGTGTTCAATAAAGACACGAAAGATCAGAATTCTTTTGTGTTATTTTAGTGTGTGTTTATGTTTTCACCTGACGGCTCTCTGTTGAACATATTGATTAAATTTACTTTGTTTTTCATGTCCAGGTGTCAAAGTGGTCGTGGAAGAAGACAGTGATGCTGTTTTACCCTGTTCACCCAGCACCAAGGAGGACATCACAGGAAAACTGTTTGACTGGAAGAAAGATGGTCAGAAGGAGGTGTTCTTCTATGATGCAGGCATTCATTACAATAACGGCCGCACAGGTCAAGATAAGCAGTTCAAAGGTCGAGTCTCACATTTTCAAGATCAACTGATGAATGGCAACGCCTCCATAAAGATCCAGAATACAAAGATGGCCGACAGCGGGATCTACAGATGCATTTTTCCACGTCTTCAGCCGAGTCAAACCTTCAACATTGAGCTTGTTGTTGGTGAGTATTTTCATTAAACAGTTAATTTGCTGTATGAAAAGATCTCCAGCTGTTGTTGTAGGTTTGACCGTCGTTTCTTCTGAGTCCTTTTAGTCTCCTGTTACAATCAGTTACACCTGTTGACACCTGATGATCTCTTACAGTTGTCATGCTGTCATTAATTATTGAATTTTAAAATAAAATCTACAATATCTTTCTAACTTAAAGATACATTTGAAAACCTTTGATTCTTAACGAGGTGATCAGGCCTAAAACTATTCAGCATCTATTTAATCGCAATCACAATGTGAAATGTATATTGATCCTTTTTTCTGTCAGTGTTGAGATGCTCTGTACATTACTACATCAGACTTGGCCGATCAGTTTCTCTGTTTGCACCATTTAAACACAATATTGCATTAAATATAGTTGTTTTTGGGAAAAGCTCTTTATCAGCCATTACAATGGCAACTACTCACACTGCACTGTTTACATCACCAAAGAAAGAGCCCGGTGAATAAATTCCTCCAGTCAGCATAGCCATCTCGTTGGCTTAAAGGTGGAATATGGAATATGAGCTGAACTCCGCCATCTAGTGTCTCAAGATCGTAGTCGCGACAACAAAAAGGTAATTCCAGCAGTCGGGTTGCCAGGTTTGGACAGGGCAGGAGGATTGAGCCGCCTCCGTTTCCTCCGTTTACTGGGTGTGGAGGTCGATGGGTCACGATCAGTATTCTCATATCTAGGATCAACGTGATATGATGAAAATAAGTATAGCAGAGGAGTTTGACCGACAGGTTACGTTAGCTAAGTTAGCAAGCGAGTTAGCTTACCGATCCAGGAGAAAGTTCGCCATTTCCGCGTGTGTTTTGATGCCGTGGAAATACTTTACCTGACTCCATCGAGCGTATGCTTCACCGATATTTACTCTGGTTTTTGCTCTTCTCCGGTCACTCAGCTGCTGGGACAGATAACGCACCGTTCGCTGGGGCTCTGAAGAGCTTGCAGACTCCGCCATTTTACCCGGTGTCAGCCGAGCTGTGCCGAGCATTGCTGAGGTTGCGAAATTGGCAACCCGCAATGCCGGCCGCTATTTGGCTGGTACGATGTAAACAGGAAGTCATTGTCGAACCCGTCAACATTTCTTAAATTATTTATTTCAGACTAAATATAATTTTTCAAGGAAACGCATTACTTTTAATCTGCGCCCCTCTAAACGCCCCGTGGATGTATTATTTTTGAAAAAATATAGCTTTTAATAAGCATATTACATATTCAACCTTTAAATTATTATTATTATTATCGGTTTGTTTGAGTCGTGCAGATCTAATATTAAGTGAAGTGGTGTGACGTTTTGTTTTTTTGTTTTGTTTGTCTTTTGGCCTTGATATGGCTACCAACTGAGCTGAACGCTGTGTGATATTTTAAACAGGAGTAAGAGGACTGTACATCTCTAGTTATTAGAGCCCGACCGATTTGTCGGTAGGCTGATATTAGGCATTTTCCAAACTATCAGTATCCACATTTATAATGGCCAATAAATACATTTTTAAAAAATAAAATAAAAACGGACGAAACACCCTTCAACCATGTTATGAGTGTTGGGGTTGCAAAGTTTGTCCACCAGAGGACACTCTACAACAGGGGTGCCCAATATGTCGATCGTGATCGACCGGTAGATAGCAAAGGTAGTGCGGGTAGATTGCGTGACATTCTAATTAATCTTTTTATATTAAGCAGTAGCTGAATGAATGAATGAATGAATGAATGATTCTCCAAAAGGCCAAGTCGAGTCTATGCCACCTGATTGATGCACAGGACGGCCAGTCTGAGATCTCTTCTTGTAGGGTTGCTGGTCACCATGCATGTGCAAACATACTAGCTCCTGCAAAACACAAGCGAGCTAAGTGTCCTGGTTAGCAGCTTCAATTGATATCAACAAAAGAAGGGATATAAAAAAATGTGCATTTATCTGATGAGTCAAACTACCATCGCTATTCCAAAAAGGGGAATGTTGAGTCACTTTCGAACTGTGCATAAAAAGTACGACACTGACTTCCCTCCGAAAAGTGAGCTGAGAAAGAGAAAGGTGAGGGAACTAAAATCACAGCTAATCGGACAAAAGTTGTTTTTCACACAGCGGAATTCACAAGTAAAGGCCCACACCAAAGCATTGTTACGGGTGAGTCACTCTATCATTAAGCATAAAGGCAGGAACACACCGGCCCAACCGTTGGACGTCTGAAACATTTGGGGAGGCTCGGACGAGGTCGGGAACAAATCTGTTCAGTGTGTTCAGCTGCGTCGGAAGCTTTCGAAGCCACACGGACGTTGTCAGCGGTGTGTTCAATGCAAACTTTCTGTCGAACGGGTCAGACGAGAGGCAGCAGAGTGGTCGGATAAAGGCAGTTGGACAACTGGGCGGTGTGTTCCTGCCTTTAGTCCTTCCTTATTAAGTCTGTATTCTTTTGGAGAAAACATTTAGCAGCAGAAGCAGTGCAAGCTATCCTTTCTGTTTAAGTACATCAGCAAGCTTCTTTTCATTTTTTCAGCATTGACTAAGACTCTGTTACAAAAGTCATGTCGACACTCTCCCATCTTTGTTTTTGGGAAATGTGTCACTGCTTTTTTATTTGAAATGGTCCTCTGTGAACTTAGTCTCATCTCACTGTGGCAGTTAGAAGAGATGTCAGTCAGCCTTTAGTCCTGATGTTGTGTCACTGGGCTGCTGATGAAATATTTTAAAACTGCATCTGAAGAGAGAAGTATATGTGACCACTGCATGTTACCTTTTAATAAAAAAAACAAAAACAAATAGATGTTTGTTGTGTGCTATACATAGACATAGACTAATATAGACTAACAATAAAAATGTGATGAGATTCATTCAACTTTATTGTCATTTCAATGCAATTCAGTCTAACCAGAGTGCAGTGTATATATTTTTGTCTATGAATGATATGTGAAAGCTGAGGTGTGGAGTATTAACAGTAATACACTTTAACTGCACTTTAACGCTGATGTAACTTTAACAAACATAAACTGTGACACAATACACCGAAGGCTTACAACGAGCCTGTTACAGAGGGGATGGAAAACTAACACTATTTTAACTGACACTGAAGCAGTAAAGACACCTGTAATAACACCTGAACAGGCCTAACGTTAACTTTCCAAACGTCCCTGATGAATTTCAGGTGGAGTAACATTAACACACGTCGACTCAGTTATTTATTGATTATTAAACGATGCTGCTATCGTCCGAAGTAAGCTAGCAAGCTAACACTCTGCTCCAACAACGGTAACTACGATCATTAAACTATTAATTCCATTCGCTTCATCACATTGACGTTACTGTACCTCTATCTTCTTCACTTTTTTCTTCCTCTTCTTTCCTTCTTTTCCTTCACTGGGCGCCGGATGGTTTCAGTCTTTTGGACCTTCTGGTGCCGTTACAGTATCATGAATCTCTCTCTGGGTCTCGGTCCAGTCAGATTCAGGCAGCTCGCCTCTCTCCGCCCCTCACAGAGGACAGGTCTTGACCCCGCCCCCGCACGGAGGACAGGTCTTGACCCCGCCCCCTCGCAGAAGACAGGTCTTGACCACGCCCCCTCACAGAAGACAGGTATTGGCCCCGCCCCCTCACAGAAGACAGGTCTTGACCCCGCCCCCTCACAGAAGACAGGTCTTGACTCCGCCCCCTCACAGAGGACAGGTCTTGACCCCGCCCCCCTCACAGAAGACAGCTTTGGAGAGACATCGCAGACTGCGAGTGTTTCTCACTGCAGTTAGAGTCTACAGACACCAGCGATACAGCCCAGATGTGTATTTTTATTCAGATGGTGTTTACAGATTTGACTGAAGAAGACGAGCTATTAAAATTACTTCTCATGAAAGAACGCACGCAGGTAGAGTTCATTTTGAAGGCATTCAAAAACTTTACGGACGAAGCCACCAGCTCCCAGTGTGTAAATGTGTGCAGTATTGATGGCTGTTTGTTGTGCATTACTGCTGTCAGTTTTTATGTGCAATACCAAGGGTTACATTACTGTCTCAATATCAGTTATGCATTGTGTTCTATAAAGTATACTTATTGTTTGTACAAATGAATAGATGTATACTATTTTTTACGTAGGTAGATCATTTTGACCTGCTCATTTTGAAAGTAGCTCGCAAGCTAAAACAGTGTGTGCATCCTTCTCTACAACGTCCGTTAGCAACACTCTTGTTTAGAACGCCACAAACCCTATAATATATTTTGATGTTCCTCTGTTCTGTTGAGACAATAAAACAAACAAATTTTGGATTTGGATTTTTATATATATATATATATATATATATATATATATATATATATATATATATATAGATAGATATATAGATATATATATATAGATATAGATATAGATATATATATATATATATAGATATATATATATATATATATATATATATAAATAAAAATCCTTTATCAGTCGGGCTCTATTATCTGTCTCAGATTCTTAGCCTCTGTAAAAAAAAAAAAATGCAGCTTCTGAAATCTCAAGATATAAAACAAAACCAGATGAACCATGACTGCTCTCTTGACTTGTTTCAGTGTGTATATGTAAAAATATTTTCTCATGGGTTTTTCTTCTTTCTTTCCTAACAAGCTGACAATAACCTGCAAGTTTTCCTTCTGCCTGCCTACAGGATCTTCTCTGTCTCTTCTTGGTGGAAGAGCTGCAGCTCTTCTTCTGCTTACTAACCAGTCTGCCTGTAATCTCAGCTCAGGTGTTTAATACAGTTGCTGATGCTCCTGCACGCTCCAACCACTCCTGCTTTCTCTTGTAAACAGACAACAGTTCAGTGTCACCACATAATTTAGATATAATGAATGTATTTATTTACCACCAAATTCTGCAAAGCTTATTTTATATGCTGCAGTGTTTACATGTTTGTAACTGCATGTCTTTATGTTCTTCTTCTCTGTTTTACATGCTGCCAGCAGCAGGACTCTGGTAGGTCACCTGTATACGAAACACTGTGAATTTGTTGTATTCTCAGACACAGTGACCCATTCACAGAAATACTGCTGCATAGTGTGACTAGAGGCTAATTTTACCTTTGTACAGAGCCATGCTAACTGTTTCCCCTGCTTACAGTCTTCATGCTAAGCTACGCTAACCAACACTAACTGCTGCTTGTAGAATTAATCTTCTTAATCTACAACATGGCAAAAAAAAAAGTAAATGGGAAGCTGATGAGTGGAGTGCTGCCTGATTACTTATTCCTGCTGATTCTTACTCATCTTGTCATCAATTTAATTAGTAGATGATAGTTTAAGAATGCAGCTCCTCATTAAATATGTGGCCTTTGTTGTGTGAATTAGCGCCTCTGTTCATGTTGAAAAATTAATCCAGTAATAACATGTTGACAATGACATGACAAGTTCATAATATCGCCTGTTCATGTCACAAAAATTTATCTTCTCATTTATCTTTCAGAACGGCTCTTGAGAGACCGATCAGGAGAAATCCCAGGTGAGTGATGATGTCACTGATCTCTGTACCTGTAAGGTGTGCTACAGCTCTCTGTGCCTCAGTATCATTTAAAGGTTCTGATACAGTAACTCCATGTAGACGTGTTGTTCTCACAGTGCAGCAGGTTGACAGGATCCGGATGAATTCATATATTGAATATATAAAGCAGCTTTGATTTGCTTCTCTTACCATAACGATCCCCACTGTTGTTTAACATTTGAAGCATTTGTACCTCCCTCTGAAAATGCGTTATTTAATCCCTGACTTCTTTCTGAATCATCGCTGTAAACACTAAGCAGATTTAGATATCTCATCGATGTACAGTGCTTCTTTAAAGACAGAAGGATTATTAGGCGGTGAGTCCTGATCGTGATGATGTTACTGATCTCTACATCTGCAGTGTTTATCAGCTTTTATCTGATTTACTTGATATTGTTCTTTGAGTCCAACAGCCCTCTTATAGAATATTTCATTGTTATAACTCCCAAATGCTTTTCCTGTTAACACGTGAGTTTGCTTTGATAGCATCCTTCAGCTCACCTGTATTGTTGGCTCTGGTGTCTCTCATCTTCCTCTTGAGAAACCACACAGATTCTCTAAGGGGTTCAGGTCAGGTGAGTTCAAGCACAGTGATACAAACCAGTTACTAGTGCCATGAGCCAAGTCCTGCTGGACTACTAACTGGTTTGCTGACCATTGTATTACTGTGCTTGAACTCCCCTGACCTGAACCCCTTAGCGAATCTGTGAGGTTTGTCAAGAGGAAGACGAGAGACTCAATAATACAAACAAAACACTTTTGAAATTACTTTCCAGAAAATAACAACTTTTCCATGATAATCTATTTATTTAGATGTTCCTGTCAGTTCTCTTATATGCTGCTGCTTCTTTACAGGCTTTTGCACTGAAACTCTCACCAGCAGCATTTTGAATGATCACTTAAAGCTGTTTTGAATCCTGAGCTTGAGATGCTGTTGTGTTTGCTCAGTCTGATCCAGGACAGTGTGTTTAAATGAAGGTATTGTGTCTAAAGTTTTGAATATAACACACTCTGGGGCACAAAGTTGTAGCACACATTGCAGATGGAGAAATCAGTGACATCATCATGACATCAGATTTCTCCACTGGTTTTTCTTTTACTAGTAGTGACAAGAAACTTTTCTGTGATTACTAAAGTTTGATCAAAATTGAGTTGTGATTCATATTTGATTTCCACTTCATCTCTGTAAAAAGTGATTTTCTGGCCACATTCCTTGTAAAGAAACAGAATGAGGCAGTTTCACATTTTATAACATACAGACCTGCAGACTGCAGTCAGGACAGGATGAGGTGAAGACATCAGCACTAACAACAATCACCAGATAGAAAGGTTGGACTGCTTTCCTGATGTAGAGCTGTTTCCTGTTCCCCTGAGAGGAAGAGACGATCTCTTTGGCTAAGAAACAAGTTCTGTGTCGATGTTTCTGTCACTCTGTAACAGAGTCATATATGTTAGTTTAAAGTGGAACATAGCAGAAGATTTAGTGACACACTTTTGAGACTTGAATCAAGCCGGCAGATGTTGATAGCTGCTTCACCTACAAGCTCACATCAGTTTAACTGAAAGTTAAATTCTTCTTTTGTTTTTTTTTCTTTGAGAAAAATTGTAGTGTTTGTGGTTGAGTCTATTAAAATGGGCCCAGAAAAGTCATCAGCTGTTATTAATCATAATCACTCAGACGAAGTTAAGATGCTACAAAGAACATTTGATCCACTCAACTTTCTATAATCACCTTAATTGATTGTTCAAGTTGCTGTATGTATATTTCTGAGCCAGCAGATTTGGTCACATTTTCAAAAACCCACCAAAGTAGTTTGTGTTCCTCTGATTCATCACAGAAAAATAAGAGCTGTAGAAATCATTGGAACTGAAGACTGACATGATAAACATGTCAAGTGTTTGTAAAGTGTTGCCCCTGACTGTATTACATCTAAACAGTCATTAAAATACTGTTACGGCCCTCAGCCCTTGGCTGTGTCCTGTGTGTAGTGGGCGTGGCTGTGTCTGTGTTGCAGGTTGCAGTGGATGGCTGATAGGGAGCACCTGTGCCTGGCTCTGCAGCTGATTTAAGCCTGCTGGTTCAAGTCCTCGCTCTCTTCCTCAGGAATCCACACCCTGCTGCTGCTGCTTTGTTTTGTTTTATTCTGTTCTGTTCTACACCGGACAACATGCACCCCACATTTGACATTGCATACAAGCACACTCCTACACCACTGACATACACTTCCACACTCCATTGTACATTCAATTTGTGTTATAGTCAATAAATATTAACTGCCTTGTTTGATCGTGCGTCAAATACCCATGTTTTGTTGCGGCCTTGGAGCCAGTCGTAACAATATGTTTCTGAAAGCATTTTAGAAATGAAACGGGCTGCGTGCTGACAGAATGTGGTTCATAGTTGCACCATCTGGTTTAGACAGTTTGATCACAGGATACAAAAGAGACGGGCAGCTTTCTCTCCTCCTCAAGATCTGACTGAACTCTGTGTGTCTGTGGATCAACAGTCTGTAGTTGATGTGAAATCTGACGGATGAAGTGTTTTGCTGGAAAGAAGCTGAGGTGTCTGTGGGTGCAGGCAGGATAGAGAGAAGTTTAACATTGTTCATTTGTGTCACTTCCAACATTGTAGTGACACAAAGCAGGTTGTAAATCTAGTGTGAGCCTCACATTGTGCTTCTCTGCTTCTCTGCTGTCTTCTCTCTATAACACAGTGTGTTTCAGTCAGTGAAGGATAAAAACAACATGCCATGATTTCATCACTGGTGCCTCAGTTACACTTAATGTCTCACAGTCCAGTAGTAAATGCTGTTCTGCCCTTAATAAGCTGTTGTTCATATGATGTTCACAGGTTCATCTCCAAAGCCCCTCATCACCACACTGGATCAAACACAGGACTGGTCTCTGCTGCAGTGTGAAGTTCAAGGAGCTTCTCCAAAACCTAAAGTGGAGTGGCAGGACAGCTCTGGAAACATCCTTCCTGCTGAGGAGCCTCAGGTCTCAGAGAGAGGAGGTCGTTACTACGTAACCATCAAGACTATTGTGACCAAGACAGGACGCTACCGCTGTGTGGTCACTCAGGAGGAAATTAGCCATCAGATTCATTCTGAGACCTTCGTGTTTATCAGTGGTGAGATTTCTGTCTTGATGGTTTACTCATCAAATAATTTTCACCGTTCACTAGTAATTAGATTTACATGTATTTATTGTTTCTGCTGATGATCAGGGTAATGTACATGACATGCAGTAACGTTTTGAGTTTTACATGAACTTTTTCTGATGTATTTCAGAGCACAAATCCACAGAAGTAGAGCAGTGGAGGACGGCAACTATACTCCTTGGTGTGCTGGTTGCTGTTTTACTTCTGGTTGTTGCTGTAGTGTGCTGTATATGTACGTTTATATCATATATTACACCAACATATCCATCATGTTCGGACATCAACATTACAGAAACATTGTGTGATATGATCACATCCACAAAGGTTGTTTTTGTCTCCTCAGATTTGAACCCTTCTGTTTATTTACATCTGGTTTTAATACTGACTGATTGAAGTTAATCACATAATTCACTGAAGTTCCATCACACACTCACTAATGTTCATCGTATAGTTCACAAGTGTACATTTGAAAGTGGAGGCTCTACACCTTGAAGCTTTCTGCTGATGAACATTAAGACAAACAAAAAGACTCATCTGGATACAAATTAATAACTTTTAAAGAGGCACTATGTTGTTTTGAAGAAATTGAAACTCAGAATTTTAATATTTACAATATTAATGAGGTAATAATAAAAACTCAGAAATATTTAAGACTGTTTGAATGTTAAAAGATGGCAGGGTCCGCCACATATAAACAAAGTAAAACAGTATGAATTTGTTTCTTCAGTTTATTCAGTCATGAAAACAAATCAGTCAATGAAGATCTTTCTCTTCTGATTTAAAGTTCTATAACTACAGAATGCTCCTTTAATCCAGTTTATCATTTAATGATGGCTGATTGATTCCACTGTTACATGTCTAATTGTGGAGTTAAAGTCAGGAGGTGGTTAGCTTAGCTTAGCTTAGCTTAGCTTAGCTTAGCTTAGCTTAGCTTAGCATAGAGACTGGAAGCAGGAGGAAACAGACTAAAGTTAGAAATACACCTTCCAGCAGCAGGCTGACTGTTTCACTCTGTTTATGGGTTTAATGCTAAAGCTAGGCTAATGGTTTCTGATTCCATCAGATTCCATATTAATAATGAATGAATTGATGAGTTTATGAAGCCAAAGAGCTGAACATGTTCTGGTATCAGCTCTGTGACTCTCAGCTGTTGGTGCTTATTAGTTGACTCTGACTCTGAAAGTTGACTTTCTGTAATATTAACTTTCGTTTTGTTTTCTGAAGATTTACTGCGGAAAAAACATCCCCCAGATGATCTAGAGTATGGCTTACCAGATATGTCACCTCTCAACAACAATGGTTTGTAACAAATTACATTTTCTCCACCTCTTCAAAACTGCTGACAATCACCAATGAAGTTTTTTCTCCTCCTCCACTTTCTGATATGTTCCCTTTACTCACAGATACATTTTATTTCTTGGTGTCTCCTTTGTTAAGTGACTTCAGTATCTAGAAAGCACTATATGTTTAATGTTTCATCATTATTATTTACATAACATATATTTGTAACTGTAACTTTTCTGAATAAATTGTATTTTTCTGAGTAGTTTATTACAGAATACTTTTACTTGAGTAGATTGTCAGCTGGTCCCAGGTCTGCTGATGCTCTGTTATCTACCACATGACATGAAGCAGGATAATGGCTGAAGCTACAGCAGCAGGATGACTGTCAAATAACACTCACTGCTAATATTTACAGCCCAAAGGATTCCACTGAATGCAGAGGATCAGAGATCAATTGAGACAGACAGCAGTAAGTATGAACTCTCTCTCTTCATCTTCTTGCTGTAGTATGTTGGTGTTCTAGTTTTCTGTCTGTTGTAGTGAAGAACGTTCTCAAATTGTTGTAAATAACTATCCATCCATCCATCCATTTTCATCCGCTTATCCGGGGCCGGGTCGCGGGGGCAGCTGCCTGAGCAGGGACACCCAGACTTCCCTCTCCCCGGATACTGCCTCCAGCTCTTCCGGGAGGACCCCAAGGCGTTCCCAGGCCAGCTGGACGACATAGTCACACCAGCGTGTCCTGGGTCTTCCTCGGGGCCTCCTCCCGGAGGGACATGCCAGGAACACCTCCCGAGGGAGGCGTCCCGGGGGCATCCGAAACAGATGCCCGAGCCACCTCAGCTGGCTCCTCTCGATGTGGAGGAGCAGCGGCTCTACTCTGAGCTCCTCCCGGGTGACAGAGCTCTTCACCCTATCTCTAAGGGAGCGCCCTGCCACCCTGCGGAGTAAACTCATTTCGGCCGCTTGTATCCGGGATCTTATTCTTTCGGTCATGACCCAAAGTTCATGGCCATAGGTGAGGGTCGGAACGTAGATTGACTGGTAAATCGAGAGCTTCGCCTTTCGGCTCAGCTCTCTCTTCACCACGACGGACCGATACAAAGACCGCATTACTGCGGCCGCTGCACCGATCCGTCTGTCAATCTCACGCTCCATCCTTCCCTCACTCGTGAACAAGACCCCAAGATACTTAAACTCCTCCACTTGAGGCAGGAACTCTCCTCCCACCTGGAGGGAGCAGGCCACCTTTTTCCGGTCGAGAACCATGGTCTCGGATTTGGAGGTGCTGATTCTCATCCCAGCCGCTTCGCACTCGGCTGCAAACCGCCCCAGGACATGCTGGAGGTCCCGGCTCGAAGGAGCCAACAAGACCACATCATCCGCGAAAAGCAGAGATGAGATCCATTGGCTCCCGAACCAGATCCCCTCCGGCCCGTGGCTGCGCCTAGAAATTCTGTCCATAAAAGTAATGAACAGAACCGGTGACAAAGGGCAGCCCTGCCGGAGTCCAACATGTACTGGGAACAGGTCTGACTTACTGCCGGCAATGCGAACCAAGCTCCTGCTCCGGCAGTACAGGGACCGTACGGCCCTTAACAGAGGACCCCCGACCCCGTACTCCCGGAGCACCCCCCACAGTATGCCACGAGGGACACGGTCGAATGCCTTCTCCAAGTCCACAAACTCCCATGAACCCTCGAGCACCCTGCGGAGGGTATAGAGCTGGTCCAGTGTTCCACGGCCAGGACAAAAACCGCATTGTTCCTCCTGGATCCGAGGTTCGACTATCGGCCGAATTCTCCTCTCCAGTACCCTGGAATAGACTTTCCCGGGGAGGCTGAGGAGTATGATCCCCCGATAGTTGGAACACACCCTCCGGTCCCCCTTTTTAAGTAGGGGGACCACCACCCCGGTCTGCCAGTCCAGAGGCACTGTCCCCGACTGCCACGCGATGCTGCAGAGACGTGTCAGCCAAGACAGCCCCACAACATCCAGAGACTTGAGGTACTCAGGGCGGATCTCATCCACCCCCGGTGCTATGCCACTGAGGAGCTTACGGACTACCTCAGTGACTTCGGCTTGGGTGATGGATGGGTCAACCTCTGAGTCCCCAGCCTCTGCTTCCTCTATGGAAGGCGTGTCAGCGGGATTGAGGAGATCCTCGAAGTATTCCTTCCACCGCCCGACGATGTACCCAGTCGAGGTCAACAGCTCCCCACCTCCAACAGTGTTGGTGGAGGACTGCTTCCCCCTCCTGAGGCGCCGGATGGTTTGCCAGAATTTCTTCGAGGCCGACCGGTAGTCCTCCTCCATGGCCTCCCCGAACTCTTCCCAGACCCGAGTTTTTGCTTCCGAGACTGCCTGTGCTGCCGCACGCTTGGCCTGCCGGTACCCGTCAGCTGCCTCAGGAGTCCCCTGGACCAGCCAGGCCCGGTAGGACTCCTTCTTCAGCTTGACAGCAACCCTTACTTCCGGGGTCCACCACCGGGTTCGGGGATTGCCGCCGCGACAGGCACCGGAGACCTTACGGCCACAGCTCCGGACAGCCGCGTCAACAATGGAGGTGGAGAACATGGTCCATTCGGACTCAATGTCCCCAGCCTCCCTCGGGATCTGGTCAAAGCTCTCCCGGAGGTGGGAGTTAAAGATCTCCCTGGCAGAGGGTTCTGCCAGACGTTCCCAGCAGACCCTCACGATACGTTTGGGTCTGCCAGGTCTGTCCAGCTTCCTCCCCCGCCAGCGGATCCAACTCACCACCAGGTGGTGATCAGTTGACAGCTCAGCCCCTCTCTTCACCCGAGTGTCCAAGACATACAACCGGAGGTCAGATGACACGACCACAAAGTCGATCATTGATCTCCGGCCTAGGGTGTCCTGGTGCCACGTGCACATATGGACACCCTTATGCTTGAACATGGTGTTTGTTATGGACAAGCTGTGACTAGCACAGAAGTCCAGTAACAAAACACCACTCGGGTTCAGATCGGGGAGGCCGTTCCTCCCAATCACACCCCTCCAGGTAACACTGTCATCGCCCACGTGGGCGTTGAAGTCCCCCAGGAGAACGACGGAGTCCCCGGTTGGAGCACTCTCCAGTACCCCTCCCAGGGACTCCAAGAAGGCTGGGTACTCTGCACCGCTGTTCGGCCCATAAGCCGAGACAACGGTGAGAGTCCTATCCCCGACCCGAAGGCGCAGGGAAACGACCCTCTCGTTCACCGGGGAGAACTCCAACACATGGCGGCTGAGCTGGGGGGCTATAAGCAAGCCCACACCAGCTCGTCGCGGGCAACTCCAGAGTAGAAGAGAGTCCAGCCTCTCTCAAGGAGTTGGGTTCCAGAGCCCAGGCTGTGCGTGGAGGTGAACCCGACTATTTCTAGCCGGTACCGCTCAACCTCCCGCACCAGCTCAGGCTCTTTCCCCCCCAGTGAGGTGACATTCCATGTACCCATGGCTAGAGTCACCATCCGGGGATTGGGCCACCGGGGCCCCCGCCCACGACCGCCACCCATATCCCTCTGCACCGGCCCCTTCTGAACCCTCCCGCGAGTGGTGAGCCCACGGGAGGGCGGGCCCACGTTGCTCGTTCGGGCTGCGCCCGGCCGGGTCCCGTGGGCAGAGACCCGGCCACCAGGCGCTCGCCTGCGAGCCCCAACCCCAGGCCTGGCTCCAGGATGGGGCCCCGGTGACGCCGATCCGTGCGACGTGCACGTCCTTGGTCTTGTTGTATTCATCAGGGGCGAGTGAACCGATATATAGTTATTATTAAATAAATAACTATTTAATATCAATTATTCTGATTATTAAATTAAGTTCTTTTGTTCTCTAACCCTTTTACTTCTACCTGAGTACTTATGTTTGGTTACTCTAACACTGAACATGTATCAGTGATTCTGGAGTGAACTGTCCCTTTGAGCCAGTTAATCATCTGACATGAGATTCTTCACATTAACTCTCTGACTGATTCCTAAAAGCCAGCTGGCTGCAGGAAGGGACGGAAATACAGGATGTTGACCAGTTTTCAGATCTGTAGGTTTAATACTTCTGGTCTGAATGTTGTAGGACTGAATATGTCAGGCTGTAACCTTTAAAGGGACAGTTCAACTGTATTAGCTTTCTGTCACAGAGAGACTGATGGCTGATTGATTCCACTGTTGCATGTCTGTCTCCATCAGATTCCATATTAATAATGAATGAATTGATGAGTTTATGAAGCCAAAGAGCTGAACATGTTCTGGTATCAGCTCTGTGACTCTCAGCTGTGATTGCTCAGTGATCAGTATTAACAGTTAAGTCTTAAAATAGATGTTTATAATAATCCTGACAGGAAGTGATGGAAGCTGAAATCATGACATCATTAAATGTGAGTCAGTGATTTAACAGGATTTGTGTTTGGTGTCGAGTTCAGAGTCTTTAAAACACACTGACTGAAACCAGTCAGATAAATCTTCCACTCTCCATTACTGACTGTTAGAAAACAGACTGTTGAAAGAAGAAACAAACATTAAAATCTTTTGTTGTCCAGCAAAATCTGTTTAATATAAAGCTCGACTCTACATAATGCATATGTTTGTGTTCTGCAGGTTTCCTTGGCTCACAAGATGGTGATGATCTTCCCCTTGGACGTGTGTTATAGAGGCCTCCAGCCTGGCCTGTGTGTGTGTGTGTGTGTGTGTGTGTGTGTGTGTGTGTGTGTGTGTGTGTGTGTGTGATGTGCAGGTGGATTGTAGAAATCCAGGCCTTGTTTTAGTTCCTTCCACCGAGGACGGTTTGATGTCACTGTCTGTCTGTGTGTTGGCTGATTTGTCAGCAGACGCAAAAACAGTTCTCATGAAACTCAGATGGAGGATGTGTCTCGGCCCAGAATGGACCCCATTAACTTTTGGTGGATCTGTATGAAGAGATGGATTCAACATGTTTTTTCTCACTTTCTTAAACATTGTATGTTTTTTGACATCTGTGTTAATTTCTCAGGGAATAATGTGGATCAGGTGTATTTAGGCAGCTGGTATCTACGTTTTCAAATGTTTTGAATCCAAAGGATTTTGAATGTATTTATATAATTAACTTGCCTTTAAATGTTTGGACGTGTGTCACCCAACTGATTTTATTCAGATCAATAATTGATTTTCTGACTTGTTCGATGCTCCTTTTGGGGATAAACAAGGTGAAAACCTTTCTCCAGCTCATTTTGTATTAGACTTTTGGCTTTATTTTTGTCAACCAAAGTTGTCACATTTGTGTATATATACAGGAATAATGTTTTCGTTTTCTTCCACTTTTTGCGTGAGGGTCGCGGGGATGTTACCGCTTTTATCCCCCTTTTTCAGGGGGTTGCAGGGGTAACTGGAGCCAAATCCAGTTAACTCTATGGTTAGTTAACTGGACCAGTTAACACCCTGAATGAGTCACCAGCTCATCTCAGGACCCTGTGTGCCAACTGCACATCAGGAGCAATATTGGGGTCCAGTATCTTGCTCAAGGATACTTCGACATGTAGCTCAGTTCCGCCCCAGGGGAGCCGGGATTCAGACCTTCCAGTCACTGATCCAGCAGCTCTACCCACTGAGCTACAGGAATAATGTGTTGCATTGTAAATATAAAATAAGTTATTGTTTTACTTCTAGCTACAACGTCAGAATGTTCCTGAATGAAGCTGCATGTGTGTCAACAGTGAAAATCACTGGACGGGCTTTAAAAGTCATCCAGTCATTTATTAGCTGTACAGGAGGAGATTGGATTTATTTATTTTTTAATTATTTGTGTTGGTTTTGCACTCTGTGTAATTACTGTTTTTGAAATGCTAAAGTGTACGAAAGAGCAGGGGAGTTGCTAGGCCTGCAGCTTTACAGGGGCACAGCTCCCCCCCCCCCCCCCCCGGTCAGTCTTGTGTCTGACCAGTGTCCTCCTCAACAGATATATCTGTTTGGAATCTGTTCCTTCAGACTGTCCACCTGCATCTTCTCCTGCTTTCACCTGTCACAGGAGCTGTCACTACTCCATTCTGTGATCATAAACTGTCTGTGATGAAAAATAGACTCAATGTCAAATTTCATCTGGAATTTTACAGGGGGGCACAGCGCATGTTTTAAAAAAAAAGTGTCTGGCATCGCCCCTGCGAAAGAGTCTTCAAAGACAAACTTGCACCAAATGTAGCATCTTTTCAAGTAATAAAAAGTATTTTTGTGTTTATTTTATGAAAAGCAAAAAAAAAAAAAAAAGAGTTAAAAAAGCAATCAACAATCATATTGTTTTTGGTTTAAACAATCTGTGTTTGGGAACAAAGACATTTACATTTAACAGACGCTTTTGTCCAAAGTGACTAACAGTAAGTTCATTTGTCACAAGAGAGAAACCACGACATCACCATCGATGGAGTAAAAACAAATAGAGAAAAAAAGTTGTCAAGCGCTCATCTGAGAATTGTAGCTGATGCTATTCATATACTTTAAGTGCTGTGATTGAAGTGCGACGATATGAACATATGAGTGCATGTAAGTACAATTCTGAAGAAGTGTTGATGGAAAACTTCTATTAATGCTGGCAAACAAAACATTCATGGTGTTACTTTGTAGATATTATAACACATTTATCAATAATAGTGATACTGTTGGACTTTAAAAGGACTTTACATGGTTTGTCAGGGCATATTTAGAGTTCTGGTGGGCTGGTTTTATAAGACAGACCTGGCAACCCTGTGACACCCGACATGTATTTTACTGTATCTAGAAATACGAGTTCACCCTCTGAAATGTTGACGGACAAACTTCAGCTGATCACATTAAAGGAGCAGTGAAGAAAAGTTAATAAGAGAAAAAGATCTGCCTAAACAAACTAAATAATCAAAAACTCTGTTTTCATGACTCAGTAAACTGAATAACCAAACGAGCGATGTGGAGGAGACATGACTGTATAGCTGACTGGTTGACTGGTTAGCTAGCTGCAAACAATTGTAAGAGATACTATCCAAGACTTGAATGTGGGTCAGGATTAGAATGATTTGTTGGTTTGATTAAAGCTCCTGTTTCTAAGATGGTAAAACTGACACTTTGGGTTTCCCAACTCATCAGATACTGACGCTTTAGGATTGTAGGTCGGGTCGGCCACCATCTGAAACCGTCAGTATCTGACGAGTTGGGAAACCCAAAGCGTCAGTTTTACCGTCTTACAAACAGCAGCTTTAATATTCAGCTTTAATCTCCATTAATGAAGTTGTCAGTGCAGTAAACTGTCTGTTTGTTAGAAGCTTTGTTTTAAATCTGACGTATCTGAAATATTGTTTCATTCAAACTGTTTTAATGTCTGTAAAATAGAGATCATCTCAGAATCACACCCAGAAATTAAAATCACTTTTATTTCTTTGATCCCAGTTTGAACACAGAAACATCAGAAACAGTCACAACACACAGTTTGACAGTTTTCATGTTTTATTCAAACGTTTGTACAGAAATGATGAAGCGCTGCCTGAAATGACCTGAAACACGACAAGAGCATCATCAGTGAACAACAGAACCATCAGTGTGGAACTGGACCTGACAGACTGCTGAGCACCTTAAAACACAAACAAGAACCAACACAGGCTCCACCCAAATAATGCCAACAACACAAATGTCAAATGTAAAGTCACATTATATTCACAGTGACTGACAGCGTTAACAGCAGCTTCAGTTCAGTGAAGTCTGATGGTTTTAAAGCACATGTGGAGCTCAGTCAGGAGCTTTAAGCTCTACAAGCAGTCTGAGAAGATTTGGTAAATAGACGCATTTATACATCACTGCTGCCCTCATTCATCCATTCACTCACTCACTCACTCACTGATGGCAGTCAGCTACCATGCAAGGTGCTGGTCTGACCATCAGGAGCAGTTTGGGCTTCAGCCTGTTGCTCAAGGACACTTGGACATGTGGACGGGAGGAGCCGGGGATCCAACCAGCGACGTGTGATTAACTGACCAGCTGCTAGAGACGCATCAGATCATCAGAGTATAAAAATAAAAGAATAAAAGCAACATAGAACAGAGAGAAAGAGCTCGTCTTTGTCCTCAACAACATTAATAACACAGTCAAAGTTTGTTCGCTCCATCGTTTTTTCTCTTCAAGCTGCACAAGAGTGGAACTGAATCTCACCAAATATCAGAATTCATTTAATTCTCACTTCACAGAAGGATTCATTAATAATCAGTTCTGTCAGCATTAAAGGCCACCTGCTCTCTTCTGTTACAGGTACATGTCACTGTGCTGCATGTGGACCAGCTCTTATTGTGAAGGGCTGATAGTAATGTATATTATGGTGCATGTTAAATAAAACAATGAAGGAAACAAAATGAAAGCACTTTAACAACTGCTGAGACAGAAGCGAGCTCATCAGGTAATGTGACTGTGACAGGTGTGTTAATGTGGTCAGTCAGTGGAGGTGAATCAACGGTGGAAGTAACAACAAGAGCCGAGCTGACGTATCAGGTAAGTGTTACTACTGTACACTAAATATACTCAACAGGATCACAACTGAAAACTATCTTCTCCTTAAAAGAAACGCCAAGTAATGTGCACCTCAGTCCAAATCTCCATCTTCTGCATCAAAGTGCAAACAACCTTCATTTCCACGTTGCTGCATCACAACCCTGATCCCAAAAACTCATTTCCACTTTAAACTGACTTTAAAACAGGTTTGAACTCTTAAACTGCCTGAAACAAGCAGACAAAACGTCCTCACTGTCATCCAGCATCGTCTGAAACTCTGACTGCTTTCTTTAAATGTTTCACTGTCACAACTCAACACATTCAGCAGCAGCAAACTTCACAGCACATGCAGAGAGAGTCACATTTCTGGATCAGCTGGATTCTCTCAGCGAGGTCGATGAGTTGGGTTCAGTTTGAGGCTCTCTCTTCTCCTCGTCTGCAGGAAGAACAACACAGTTATATTCAAGAACGTCTCAAATGTCTCGAGTGGAAAAACCAACAGAATGATTCACGTCTGAGAAGATGAAACATCTGTCAAGACTCTGAACATGAGATACATGTAAAGAATGAGTTGTGTTGTTTGTTCATCATTAATATGTTGATACGATATTTAAACTTACCTGTCGTACGAATTTGTTTGATGCGATTCTTCAGGTAAAGCACAGCTAGAACACCAGCTACAACAGAACCAACAAAAAGGAGACTGGGAACTACAATAGCAGCAATCACTGCAGCAGAAAGCCCTGAAACAGATAAAAGTGGATGTGAGAATCAGAACCTGAGTGCAGATGATGAGCAGCAGACTGGACCTCACAGCCCACACAGAACCACTAAAGGTGAGTCTGCTCCTGAGATCTGAACTTGTTCCACATGAAAACTCCACTGGGATGAATGTGAGCAGGAACAGTGATGTTAGCTCTGATCTCAGGTCCAGTTTCCTCCTGCTGGGCTCCACAGCTCAGAGGCTGCTTCTGGTTCTGGTCCCAGCAGTGAAGAAACAAATGGACTTAGTTCCATTCATCACTTTGATCTGACAGTAAAAACACAGGATCATCTGATCAAATAGAAAACTTCTTCACAACACTTTTACTGACACTTTGACACTTTTACTCAAGTGGACTTTTACTTGGAACAGAGTATTTTTACTTTGTGTTTCTGCTTCTGTCACTTCAGTAAAGTATCCGAGTACTTCTTCCACCACTGACTACTGTCCACAAACATGAAGATTCAAATCACTGGGAGCTTCTTGGTGCTGGTCGGGTCCACAGTTATTGGGCCTGATGGCAGCAGATCAACACAGTCGCAGGTTTTATGAAGCGAGAGTCTGTTGAAGCTCCGACTGTTCAACATAAATCTACTTTAACTCATTAATAAAAGAACAGAATCAATATTTAGAGATTCTTATAGACACATATAGACTGAGAGACAGTTTCACATCTCTCCACACAGAGTTTTAAATGATAGAATCAGAACAATTCTTCTGTCTCAGCTAACTAAAGCTCACTAAAGATCACAGCAGGATCCAGATCTGATTTGAAATGTTGAAGAGTTTGATCATTTATGTTGCTGTGAAACAGGTTCGCTCCTGATTTCTGAATCTGAATTCATCCTTCAGCATCAAATCCTTCAGCAGATCTCTGATCAGCTTCTGCTGCTTCAATAGTCACAATTACTACAATTATAACATGATCATTAATGTTGGAGACTTGTAGTTACAGCCTGAATACAATGGTGCTAATTACAAGTTTTAATGAGTGTCCAGTAGAAACTCAGTTCAAAGCTCCATGATCTCATATTATTACAGGAACTATCATTGTGTTTATTCACAGTTAAAGTTTGGTCCTAGTTTTCAGTGTGAGTTCAGTTTGTAGGTGAGAAATAAAAGAATGAAACCCTCAGTGAGTAAACTCTTCTCTTCCTGTCTGAGTGTGTCCATGTTGTCTGTTGTGTGATTCTTGTGTAACTGGGCTGCAGTTTGTGGTTGGGATGAATAAAGTCTCTGTGTAATCTCTCTAATGTAAACAGAGCTAACAGTGACGGCCTCTCTGACGGCTTCACTCTGCTGTTGCTGTGCTTTCTGTCTCCAGGGCTGCAGACCTGTTGGGAGCTTCATCAGCAGCATGGGACACACCTGGGCCTGATGTGCTGCATGTATACAACTCCTTCACAACATCTGCTCACACATCTTTGTGTCGTGGCTTTTGGTTTCCTTTGGTTTGTTTTTACAGCTCAACATCCACACAGCACATCTTCACTCATCCACTGCTGCACTACTGACTGCACTCACTCCTCCAGCTGTCTGTGTCTCTGTTGGAAATAAATCACTGTGTTGTTTAGTTCACTGTGTCTCCTGGTTCTGATCCAGTCTGAGAGCTGCTCTGTGACACTAATAACTTTACAGTGTGTTCTGGTGAAACAAAAATTCTTCACAAAATTCTAACAAATCCATTTTGTTTCACTTTTAGAAGTTAAATGTGACAGAATATCAGGTTCAGGCTGCAGCAGCTGTTTATAACTCTATTACTGAGTTTGTGGGTGAAGTTTTCTCAATTCTTAGAATTTGAAGAGAATTTTACACTCAGTTTGAAAACTTTTGACTTGTGTAGACGTCTTCATCCCAGTGTGCTTTGTTTTCAGTCTATAGTAGGGATGCACCGAAATGAAAATTTGTGGCCGAAGCCAAATAAAATTTAAACGCTTGGCCGAATACCGAATACCGAATGCGGTTGTTAAGTTTTTCACTATTTTTTTTTGTATAGCATAAATAGCCTAGAATACATTTTTAGACATGTTTTTCAAAGAAAGTAAATGTTTATTGAATATTAACATTTTTTAAATATTCCAGCAGCTTTTGCTTTTCAAAAATAACACAAAGTTTTTCCTTTATATCAGGCCTGTCACCAGTGATGTGCACAAGGGGGGGGCAATTGTGGCCCAATTGTTGAAAAATGCGCGCTAAAGTGCCCTCCTGGGAGCCAAAACACGTGCTAAAGTGCCCTCTTGGTTGGCAAAACACACTAAACTGCCCCCTTGGCTGGTTGAAACATGATAAACTGCCCTCTTGGGAGCCAAAACACGTGCTAAAGTGCCCTCTTGGGAGCCAAAACACGTGCTAAAGTGCCCTCTTGGGAGCCAAAACGCGCGCTAAAGTGCCCTTCTTTTCGCCCCTGCCCTTCAAAAAGTCTGCGCACGTCACTGCCTGTCACTACACTGTCATACATCTCCGGTAAGCACACATCCGAGAAATACCGTCTGCTCGGTCTCGTGTAACGGGGCTCAATGTGCTCCACAACACTGAACAGTTTATCATCCAAAGCCATGAACTTCATTACCTTCTTTGTGATTCCGTTTGCTTCAGCACTGTCCTTCACAAACTTTTTCAAAGACGTCGGGCACGGACGGAGTGGGCGTGCTGTGACAAGCTTTCCTTTTAGCTGCTGCAGCGTCTCTCTCTCGTACTCAGCATGCTGTTCAGGGTGTTTGGCTTTTAAATGACAAGTTAAAGCAGTAGTGCTGAAGGTCTTTGCAGAGACACCCCCTCAAGATAGTTTGGTTGAACACTCGTTGCAAACTGCAATTCTTTTCTCGCTCTTTTCAACACTTCCGCGTCACTGCACGTTGTTTGATTGCGTCACACGCCACTATTCGGCCTTGCTTTTAACTCACTCCACCGAAGGCCGAATGTGGCTTTTTTTGCAATATTCGGCCGAATATATTTGGTTACCGAATATTCGGTGCATCCCTAGTCTATACATGTGCAAATATGTTTGAAAAACTTATAAACCAACAAGAATTAAAATGTTTTGAAATCGTTCATATGACAAAGAAGAATCTCACCAGGGACATCCGCATGAATCTGAGCAGAAAGCGGACTGTCGCTTCCCTCCTGAAAGACGACACAGCGGAAGTTATCGGTCTTGGTCACAGCAGCTTGGAGGACGATGTCTCCACTTTCTGTTTCCTTCAGGTCTTTAACAGGAAGGACGTTTCCAGAACTGTCCTTCCACTCCACTTTAGGTTTTGGAGAAGCACCAAGAACTTTACACTGCAACACCTTCCCTTCATCTGTTCTGACTATGGTGACAGACGGCTCTGAAGCTGCACCTGTGAACATGATGGAAACAAAAGATGACATTAGATTTAATTACAGCATCAGAAATGTAATGTTGGGATGTTTCTTGTTCATCACATCTCTGCTTGTTGATCAGAGAGAGTTTAAGATTAAAGAAAAACACAAGAAACCAGAAAGTGATAAAAATCCTGATGAGGCTCAGTTACAGCTCGCAGCATTCTTCAACAGAGGATCATATTTCACACATTTAACTTCTACTGACAGTTTCTAACTATTTACAGCTTTTCTGATTCCCATCATGACAGAAACACATCAACAGTGAAGACTTTACAGCAGCTCCTCAACTTTAAACATTTGTTGTGCGTCATGTGAACTTTGTTTCTATTTACATTAAATAATAAAGAAAATGTGTTATGAAATGTGAAACACAGGATCATTAACAGCTCGTCTCCTTCTGTTAACATAGTTTGGGTGTGGACACTTTAATAGGAACACCTGTACAATCTAAAGTAGGCTGAGCAACATAAACAATATAAACTGTGATCATGATATGAGAATATATATTGTTTTAGATATTTGATATTCTCACATGGTGATATATCAAAACTGTTTCCTGGTTTTAAAGGCTCATTACAGTAAAGTGACGTCATGTTCTGAACTCACCGACTGTTTACTTGTTCTAATACTTTCTTTACCAACTGAGTCATTATATCAGCATTAATGATGATTATTGATCAGAAATCTCATCCTGTTAATGTTTTGTGAAAGTAACAACAGTCATTCATCAATATTGATATCACAGTGGGTCTATCTGGTCAAACATATTCAGATATTTGATTTTGTGGCTCGTCTGAACATTTATAAAGTGCTTTTGAGAACATTTCACATCATCAAGTTTCATATCTTATATCAGGATGTGGCCTCGAAATTAGTGATGTGCAGATCGATACTGAAATATTGATACCTCAGATATCAGATCTTTATGCACTAAAATCGATTCTCAAATCAAAATATTGATACTTTTGATACTTCAGTCATTTACAGTAATGTATATCATTAACAGGAACACAATGGAAAGTAACTAAACTATTGAGATCTTGTCTAAATGATACGCGGTTGGTGGGAACTACTTTTTCTTCCGCCTGGGTAAGTGTGTAATAAGTGTCACGCTGCTCAGTCACTCAGTCTCAGTCTGTAGACACAATGTCAGAGTGTAAACGGAGTCATGTGTGGAGATATTTCAGCTCCACAAACAGCCAAGACGCGGTTTGTGATGTTTGTGGAGAAACGGTAAGGAGTTGTGGCAACACAACAATCTTTGTGAAACACCTCAGGTTAAACCACAACACAGAATACGAGGCGTTTATGATGAGGAGGACAGAAGAGGAGAGCACAGTGTCAGACAGACTCTGTCAGAGTCCTTCAGTGCTGCAGGAACCATCCAGGTACAGAGAAGAACATGTGGAGCTTTAAGCAGCACTGAGCACTGTTGCTGCTGGAGTTGTTCAAATTAATAAATATGGTTATGAAATAAGTAACAGAATAAATACATGCTTCAACAAAAAGCTGCATGAGTTCAGCTTGGAGTGATAATATGTGTCTCACTGAGATAATCTCACATAGACAAAAAAGTCAAGATTTATTCAGGTAAGGTTTCCTAAAGAATCATTTAATGATCATTTAAAGTGGATTACAGAGACCAGGTGTCATTAAATTATACAGAGCAATTGCGATAAAACAGCCATGGTGAACTTAGAACAATATATACTAGAAAAGATGGATAAAAAATAACATTTTATCTATAAAATATGTCTATTATTATTTACAATCAGTCTAATTTGCTTTAACTGCTAAATGAATATTTTCAAATGTAGGTATTGACTAACTTGTGCAATTATTGTGGCATTTATTTATTTAATCAAATATTTTACTGGCAATTTCAATTTGAGTCACCCAGTATTATAAAACAGGAAGTGTTTGTATCTCCTTATTGTCGGCTATTTGCAGAGACTACATACAGAGTTGAATCTAAATCAGATGAAGCATTCAGTGCAGAGTGGCCCCATCATTTGTTTTACCCTGTGATTTTAACATCAATGAATAAATAAATACTCTCATGTCTTATATTCTTTATGTAGCTATGATCTGAAATACACTACTTATTTTAGATTTACCAGACACGTTAGGTGTGTTTGCACAAAGTATCAGTATCGGATCAGTATCACTGATACCAGCCTGAATTTTACTCAGTATCGGATCTGAAAGGAAGACGGTGGTATCGAACATCACTACTCGAAATATCATGATAAATTTTTAAAGTTGTACCTCGCAGCTGTAATCTGAAGTAATCCAACACAACTGATCTGTAACTTCAATCATTTATAATTCCAGCAATATTATATAATCTGATAAAACAGAACTCAACAGAACTGAAAGTGATTTATTGTGTCAGAGTGAGTTAAAACCTGTGATGATGTTTAATGACTCATGTTGTTATTATCTCTCATCATAACTCATCACTTCAGATCAGCGTCATGTCAGATTATCTTCTGTTTCCTCTTCTACTCACTCAGCAGCTCATATTCTGTTTGTGTGTTCTGATCCAGTTCTGTCAGTCGGGTCCATCAGTTCCTCCACAGTTACACCTCGTAGTTATTATGTGCTGAACAACCAGCTCAGCTGTGTGTGAGACTCACTTTGTGTGCTGTGATTCATTTGAGTGTGTGGATGCAGAAATCTTTGTTCAGTAAGCACATGTCTGTACTGTCAGAATAGTTGAGATCCATTTACTCCTGTCTGATATAAATACCAGCATGTTCACACACACAGAGACAGTGTCAGGAAAGTTGGGATTCATACACTCCCACCAGACACAAATACAAGAAAGGGACATTATACTTAGTCCTGAAATGATTCTGAAATATATCAAAACTTTGCTTGCTGCATTGTGTTTGCCATAAATTCATTGGAAAGTGTTAAACCATTAAATCAAGGTTCTGTCTGTCATTCTGTCTCTGATGATCATTTCTGATTGAGTATTAACTTTGCAAAGTTAAAGGAGGTGTAAGGTGTAACCAGGGGCGTAGCCATCATTTCAGAAGTGAGGGGGACAAATTATTCAGAGGTCTATTGAGTGATTTATTATCCTCTTGCATTCAATTGCACCTCTCCTTAGTGGCTAAAGAACCACATAACCACAAACAGCACAGCACCAGGGGACCGACTTCACGTCTTTAAAATTATATACTATCAAAATCTAAAATCTAAAGCTGCCAAACTCTGGTTGAGTTGACACAGAATGACCCTCGAGCATCTACAGGGTGAGTAACCAGATAATTAAATGCCAAATGACACTGAACACGAAAAGTTCTGTAAAACACTGTTCCTGCTTTAAATTATCAGCACCAAAATGGAATGGTAGTGACAAGGTAACAGAGTAATAAGCCACATAATTTAATTTAATGGCAAGCAACATTTTGAAATAGAATTAGGAATACAGTAGTAGTAGTGAAATTGTTGCAGAATTTAACCTTAAAGTCCCTTTTATGCTATCGATATTTTCTCTCAGCCAGTTATAACAGAGACGTTCTAAGGATTATGGTCATAATTTCTCCTCACCTGCTATGAAGACCCTCCCTGTTCATTCCTGCTGCTGCTGGCCTCTGGTCCACTTTCTCCTCCCTGACCCTGCTCTTTCTCTTGTAAGATTTAAAAAATATGTGCAAATCAATAGTGAGCACAAGTTCTGTGCAGAAATTAAGGAGGAGTGGGTTTATTCAAGCTTTTTCAATTGTTTTTTTTTTTTAATTTATATTATAAAGTGTTAAAATAAATGTTTCATCATCAAATAAGTTATTTTCAATCGTTAATTTTCGTGTTCTGAGTTTTCTCTATTCAAATCTTGTGTAAATATGCAATAATTAAAGTTTACTATGTGCGATGATATGAATATTGATAAATGTATAGCCTAATTCAACTTGTTAAAATGTACATTTTGCTGTTATTTCGTTGTTGTTGTTTTTTAAATATCATGACACAATGAATGCATTCATCACTCAGTTGGGTATTTACATGAGTGATTATAGAGTTTAAATCTAGCAGTCACAATGACCGCCTACGGCAGTTCTAATAGTGTTGGAACTCCGGCCCTTCTAAAGTCCAACTGAAACTTTGGTCAAATCAGAAACTTATAATTTGACCGGATCTAACTCTAGGGGTTGTGAAAAGCGCACTGTTATGTCTTAACCAAGATATCGATCATTAATTGGATCAGATCTGACAGGAATGGCTGGTAAACTGATTCAATTCACCGCCAGCACACAAATTCAACTGAGTTTGGCAGGTGCTGATTTCCATCCCTGAACGTTACTCAAGTAAGAGTATTGTTACTTCAGAATAATATTGCTCAAGTAAAAGTAAAACATTTAACAACGTAAAACTGTTAAGAGTACAATTTGTCCAAAAAGTTACTCAAGGAAATGTAACGGAGTAAATGTAACTAGTTACTACCACCTCTGCACCTAGCAAGCGATTTAACATAGCTAACAGTTAACAATTGTTAACTAGCTTTACTTGATATATTGACATTTATTAGTAAGTCATCATTTAGTTAAACATTATCTACATGCAACAGCATTACTCAACTTACACAGTTTGTTTTGAAAAAAAATGAGTTTTTTGCCTCTTGGCTGGTTTGCTGAACATGCTGAACGAGATCTGAATCGACGTCTGTGTGATTCAAATCATTCACAACACCACAGCGGTGTTTGCAGCCTGGGTCCGCCTGCTCATGGTGCGTTCAAAGGCGGCTCGGAAAAACGCGTTTCCACGTGTTAAAAATTAATTGAACTAGTGCAGTGCCCGTAACAAAAGTGTATTCCTATAATAAAGTGGGAGGTTAAGCAGCTTTTTCATGGATGGCCAAATGAGGCTGTGTTTGAAGGTGGGACGTCAGGGATATTTAGGTTTGTTGTGAAATCCGATATTCCAGGGTATAATTGGCTGTTTTTGACTATTTTTGATTTTGCCATTATATTTCATCTTAAAAACTATTTACTTGGTGTCATTATTTTCAGCACAACCTCACATGTGTGACTGTACAGTTATTTTTTTCATTTTGACAAACTGTATTAACACAATGGACCTAAAATCACAAAAACCATAAAATCCGAGTAGAAAAAGTTTGATTTTTTTACTGTGAAATTTTTTATTTTTTTTTACTTATGATGCAAATATAAATTGTTGTTTGCTAAATTTGTGCATACATTTAAAAAATTTACAAAGTTATATGTAACTATTTAAATTTAAATGCAGGCAATGCTCAGGTCTGCCTGTGCTCCTTGAGAGCTGCACTGCCTGCTCCACATTCAGCATCTTCTCATTGTTCTGACTCATTAAACGAAAAACCGACTCCACTACACACTAAACACACTACACCAAACACTACATAACACACTAACTACACACTCCAAACATGCTAAATGTAACAAATCTCTCAACTCTCAATATCGCTGTCCGACCGTCGTTGCCTGTCAATCATCCGCCTACGTCCCTCCCACAACTTCCTGTTCCTCAACAACCAAACTTGCTGCTTGGACACTTTCGTGACAAAAGCCCGTTTTTACTGTTTCTTCCTGCACCAGACACAAAGCAAACGTGACGGCGATGTTCGCGAAAAAGCGTGGCGGACATTATTTACCCAAGGTCCGGTTTTGGACGTGCCGATGCGGCCGGTCCGTCGCCTCGGGAGGTGGGCCGTGTAGCTAGCGGCTAGCAGCTATCTAGCCGCTAGCTACACACGAACATCCACAGATTCCGATTCCACTTTGTTGTCCGTGCGTCTCCGGATCTCCTCAGCCCGAACAGACTCGGTCCAGACTCGTTTAATCTCATTAATCCACAACAGTCAGTTTAGATGCACAGAACAGAACGGACCGAACCGCCGGCAAAATCCCCGTCCAGCTCGCGCTGCTGCAGGTATAAATCCGCTTGTTTCTTCAGGTATGTCGTGGGCTTGAGCTCTGCAGTGATTGGCTCTGGTGCGCACGTGACTGTGGTGGCTCCAGTGGACAATGCTCGGCAGAATTTGGAAAGCATTTATGAAATAATTTATTCATGGTATCATTGCAGTCCAAACAAATGCTTAGACGCACACCACTGAACCACGCAGCAGCCATGTTGAAAGTCTCGGGTCAGTGTGATCCTGATCCGCAGAGATATTTGACCAACAGACACACACACACACACACACACACAGACAGAGATTCCGTGCATTTATAGATAGATGGTTGTAATGGCTGTAAAAAGTGCGGGGGACAGAGGGCACTTATACGGGAAGTGCGGGGGACATGTCCCCCACATACCCCGCGTCCGCTACGCCCATGGGTGTAACCATGATGTGTTGAAGTTTAGAGATCTAATGAAAATCAGTAAAGAAACGCTGTTGAACTGAGGTCATGAGAAAGTGTTAAAGAACTGGTCAGGTCAACGTGAGGCCAAAAGGAAGTGTCAGAATCTGATCACGCTTTGGGCACGGGCACAGACCGTGACCGAGGCGTGTTGGATCATTAAGAAATTGTCAGCCGTCATCAAGAGACTATTAGTCATTGAACGGAGAGATGGTGGGAAAATGTCCTAATAAGGACATAAAACCGTGCCACCGTCCAAAGCAAGAGAGAAGCGTTATGAAATCTTAATCAAGAGGTTATCAGCCAGTGAATGGAGAGATGCTGAGAACATGTCCTAATGAGGACACAAAACCAAGCCAGTGTCCGAAGCAAGAGTGTATATAACCTGAGGAGCACGGACTGAAGTTCCTTCTTCCACTCGCTCAAGCCTTGAAGAAACACCTGAGACGGAGAATGTGAGCAGCCTGAACATCGCAGAAAGGACTTCAAGACATCTTCAGCAGAAACAGACCAAGTAAAGGAATTAAGAGCACAACGGATTAACCATTTTTGCCAACATGCTGTGGATTACAATTTGGATATTGGAGTACTTTTGTTCACTCTGCTGGAGTGAAGTTTGGACTTTGAGGAAGTTACGAGACCTCGGCCGGGGTTGTGATTTACCTCAAGGACTTGGACTCTCAGCAGGAAGGGAAAGGGAAGCCATGGAGAGACCTGACCCTCTCCATCTCACCTACATTTAAGTATTTCTAACCAGGCCTCAGCTCTTTAAGGTTAATCTGTTAATTACAGTATTATGATTTATCAATAAGGATTTTTGATAATGATTGATAGTAATTGAAACAAGTATTGCGCTGTATGCTTTGCCCTTGCTAAAATCTATGCAATAAAACCTACATAACATAGTTAAAGTTAAAGTTGTGGACATTGATTTTATGTCTCTTTGATGGAAGTAAAAGTCAGGTGTTAAGTGTGCAAAATATCTTAAAGGATCTTAAAGGTTACTCTAGCCTACCAAACTGAAACAGTCCCTTAGGGTTTAACAAAAGCCCTTAAAATCCAACCTAGCATCAGACCAAGTGCACTGATCATTTAGAGGAGAGCTGCCATAACGGGCGTGGCTGGTGGTCGTATCTGACTCAAGGGCTTCATGTCAGGAGCCAAACCAGAGGAAGCAGGTAGACGTTCAGATTCAGGCAGTTAGAAGCTAGACGAGTCTCCTCACCACCAGCTTAAGAAATCACTATTTAAATTCCCAGTTTTTAAGCAACCTCTTGTAGGTTTAGGGATCTGACCCTTTAAACAGAGAGCTGGTCGAGTTCCTCCTGGACAGGGTAAAACTCGGGATCTAACAGTACATTGAACTTGTCCAGGTGTGAACTGACAGACAGTCGCTGTGAAGGATTGAAACAGTCAGCAGGCAGAAGAGGCAGCTGTGGAGCTTCACTACAGGCCTCGTTTGTGGAAACTGCCTCTCAACTGGAAAGGAGCCACAAACTTGACAGAAAAGGAGGCTCAGAGTTCAGGAGCACTTTCAGTCTGAGCTCCTCAGTGGACCTGAGCCCGGTACCAACATCATTCTTTTATGTCACTGAGAAAAAGATTCAGTGATGAAGATCCTGTGACATCAGAACCAGAAGCAGCTCCAGTGTGACTCCAGGAGACGGAGCTCAGATGTGTTTCAGGACTCAAAGTTTCTCTGATTCATCAACTAAATGAACACATGAATCAAGTGTCTGTGTTCAGATTGTAGTCATGTATCATCACAGCTGGACGTCGTCATATCCAACATACAGACAATAATTCATGATGGAAATGATCCTTAAAGGTGAATTCAGACTGAACACAAAAGTTGATTTCATTCCAGTTAATTTAACAGCTGGAGAGTTTTTACAGTGAATGTTTCAGCAGCACAAACATGAACTTCTTCTTATTTACATCCAGAACACATTTATCTACTTTTTCTATTTTAAGTCTCAGAGTTTCTTCTGTTTGAAACATTTTCAGAGCCACTTTTCCAATTTGCACCATTTTGAGCTGATTACCTGTGTGTTCAGTCTGAACTCATAATCTTTTGAACACATGGATAATTAAAATTCAAGTTCAAGTTGAAAATATCACTCACCTGCCAAGAGCACAGAGGTGTTAGCAGCAACCTGATGGCTGAGTGTCTCCTGTGTAGCTACACAGCTGTAGTTGTCAGTCTTGGTCACAGTAATCTTGACAGTGACGTATGATCGACCTCCTCTTTCTGAAATATGAGGCTTCTCAGCAGGAAGAGTGTTGTTATCACTGTCCTTCCACTCAACTGTAGGAAGTGGATCACCATGAGCTTCACACTGCAGCAGACGCCAGTGCTTTGTTTCAGCAAGTATCTTGATATATGGCTCTGGAGCTGCACCTGAGAACAAACAAGAGGTATGAAAGGACAATTATAGCATAATAAAGAATTTGGGATCTTTGTCCCATCTATATTCTGGTTGTATTTGTGATTTAAAGTGTGAACAGAAAAATACAGAGAATAAGAGAAATAAAAAAAATCAGCCTCCAGTATTGTTTCACAGGTAGATCAAACATGTTTAACTTTGAGGCAGATTCTGGCTGATATCATGGAAGATACACATACAGAGTGAATTTCTCAAAATTTGATAGACACTACACCAAAAATTGTATACACAAAATATGAAGCAGTCTTTAAACCTGTCAGTGGTTCAGTGTTAATAAGAAATATTCTAATTCATCTGTCTGAATGCAAATTATTAATAAAAATAATTAAAATTCTTCTTGACAGCAGAGAGAAGGTTGTAAAAGTTTAAACTAGTGTGTCTTTATATATTTCTATAGTTTTATTCTTTCAAATGAGGGTGGACTGAATATTAAAAACACCTCTCATTATCCCAACACACTACACAAACAATGCAGTTTAAAAGAAACACAAACTAAAGTCTTTAAACTGACAATAAGACTGAATCAAAATCTTTAAACAGTTTCAACACAATCTGATTATTAAAACCTTCATGAAGATTAATTCCTGGTCTGTTTAATGAGGCTGGTTAGTTTCGTTTTTATCTAAATATATATGATAAACTGGTTTATTGAGTGTGAGAAAACTTTGAATGTGTTTGTGTCACTGAGATGATCAAAGCACTATTTTTACAACTTCTATCCACTGTCACTATAAATATAATATAAAGGTAGTTTTTAGTGTAAATCTTTAACACTGACACAAACTGAACAGATGTTGTTGTCTCCAGATGTGTAACACAGCAGAATGACACACAGAGGTTCAGATCAACAGATGTTAGTGTGTTGAATGATACTGAGGCCTGTGGAGCTGATGACAGACATTTACTGTTAGTGAGAGGTGGAGAGTGACGTCATCACAATCAGGACTCACCTGGGATGTTTTCACCTCTTCTGTCTTTTAATGTTATAAGGTGCGCAGGATGCACGCGACCCGATATTTACAGTAAACAATAATAAAAACATAAACATCGTATTTTCATGTTGACGTCAGAAGTCAACACACACATATTACACCTCATCTGAAAGCTCACAGGTTCGTTTTTATCAACACATTCAGGAACCTAAAATAAAGATTTACGACATTACAGCAGCAGCTTCTCACTTTACGGCAGTAAACAGTTAGCTACTTACTAGCTAGCCTGTGTAGCCGCAGTTAAACTGTATTTATAGGTGTAAAAACTGACATTTACAGACGAACAGCGGCTCGTTTTAAAGACAAAAGTCCAGCCATTAAATCCAGCTCGGTTAAACGGAAGCGGAACTTAAAACCACCACAATAAAAGTCGATCGTGTCCGTCGTTTGTTTTTAGCGCCGCTCGTCAAACTTTCCGAACAACTTCATTTTAATCAATTTAAAGTATCGACAGAAGATTTGACCAATGATGTTCAGTATCTCTGACATCAGTAAACGCCCCGGAACAAAACCAACCAATCAGCATCTTTCTACGACCTAAAGTGACGAACCTAACGGTCTTTTAACTCCATCAGCCAATCACAGGACAGCATCTGTACGCGACCACCACATGTGTGTTATTGACAGCTGCTCTCATCCAATGGGAAGTCAGCACCGTGAAAACACTCTGAGTTAGCAGCCAATTAAATCACCTGTGTGACCATATATGGAAGTGAATGTTGTCGGACTTCCTGTGGCAGCGGGACACCCACATAACAGAGAAACTTTATTTATATGTTTAAGGAGACATGATTCAATGATAATAAATATGTAAATCTGTATTTAAACACTCACAACATCTTTTTATCGTCGACTTTAACACTGAGGGACATTTTTCAGCATCTTAAAGGGATTTATTATCATCATTTGGTAACTTTGGAGAAGTTTTAGAGAGCTCTGTGGACATCTGCTGGAGATAATCTGTACTGCACTTTCTAAAATATCTCAGAGCCTCTTCTGTCTGTCAACATACAATTTGGTTCAGACATTTTAGACAAGTTGAGGGAGAGATCCTGAGAATTTCAGCCTGATGGACCAGATTATAACTTATTAATTTAATTTAAAAAATGAAATGAAACAAACAAAAATAGGAAAACTTTGACTTTTTCTCTGTTGAATCATTTACCAGTTCAACTCTCTCTGAGCTTTAAATCAGATCAACACACCTGATGAACCTCAGAGTGTTTGCTTTACAGTGATGTAGTGGACATGTATCAGCTGCTCTTGGTGTTTGTATTAAACAGTTTAAAATGAGTAAATATTAAGAGGCAGAGACGCATAAAATCAAAATGAACCCCAAGAGGTTAAGACTCGTTCTGAAAGGCAAAACAAACACACGTTAGATAGTTTTGAAACAGACAGGTAATACTGTGTAAAAGTCATATTTCATCTCCTACAGACGGCTGAAGCTTCATTGTACAGAGAGACATAATCTGCAGTGTGTCTCTGATATCAGCATGTTTGATACAGAGGTGGTCTCTCCAGATGTGGCTGCAGCTCTGTGGGCTCGAGGCCCTGCCAGATGTGGATTCTGACCACTGAACAAAAGTCCATCTGGGACTCTGGAACCAGTCGCAGCAGTAAATGAGCGACATCTGTAACTGTTTAATGAAAGCACTCACCAACAACAAGCTCAATGTCGAATGTTTGACTCTGAAGACGTGGAAAAATGCAGCTGTAGATCCCGTTGTCGGCCATCTTTGTATTATTGATCTTTATGGAGGCGTCGCCGTTCTTCAGTTGATCTTGAAAATGTTCGACTCGTTCCCAGAATTGCTTATCTTGACCCGTGTGGCCCTTATTGGAATGAATGCCTGAATCATAAAAGAACACCTCCTTCTGACCGTCTTTCTTCCAGTCAAAGACCTGTCCTGTGAGGTCCACCTTCGGGTTGGGGGAACAGGGTAAAACAGCATCACTGTCTTGTTCCACGACCACTCTGACTCTGGCTGGAAGATAAAACATGTTACTCAGTATGTTGACATGCAGAGTCATCAGGAAACAAAGTCAGATAACAACTTTACACAACAGAAACTCAAACACCTGTTTCCTCTAACATGATAGTTTTGGTTGTGTCGAGCTTGTACTGACATATTTTAAGTATATTTAATCTTATAGTAAAGTTAATTAGGTTTCTGTTATTTGTGTTTGAATGTTACAAAATGTGTTCAGCTGTGGAAACTGTTCATCTTTATAACTCCAGGAGAAGTTGTAGTTTTATTCATGTCAGAACTTGATTTACTGGACTGGATTCAAAGACACAACTAACCACCAAACTATCCTGTTCCACAGCTGAACACACATGTTGTTTCACTTTGTCATTCAAATGTGTTCACTGAACTTTCTCAGGACATCAGATTAAAGCTTCGCATGACAGAGAATTATGTTTCAACAGGTTCACTTCAGTGTGTTAGCATGCTAACATGTTGCTAACAAGCATCAACCTCCAGGACTGAGAAATGAAGCCCATGCTGAAGCACCAACACTGCATTTCCTCAAACGGCCACTTGAGGCTCCAAAAGTGAGTAAATCCTCAGAAGAGCCCATGTTACAGTGTCTGACTTTACAGCAGAAATAAACGTGTACGTGGTATGGAGGAGAATCTTTATATAACCCACTCATTTTAATTATATTAAGGCTTAAAGTTACACATAATCAGGGGTGTGGCCTCTTTGAGTGACAGGTACCCACAAGCTGTCTGCTGGGCGAACTGCACGGTCAGATAAGAGTTGAGGAGGGACAGATGTTAGTAGCCTCTTTCACACAGAGAAGCTGCATTATCTCTGCAGCGTTGGTTCGCCAATTCTCCGTTGTTAGTCGTTCACACAGAGTGAAGCAGCTCCGCCTTAAAGACGACCCGCTGTGTAATTCACACAGAAAGCCGGCGCTGCGGCTCCTAAAGAGGCGTGACGGTACACGTCATGATGACGTCGGTGTGATTCCCAGGTGTTCCCCTGTCAATCTAAACCTGCGGCCAGTTTATAATCATATGGATGCTGTTATAATGTGGAGCGATTGAGATCCTGACCCACCAAACATCATGGAAAGTGAAAAGTTACGTTTTTCGTGCTAAATTACATAATTAATTATTCGCCATCAGTAAACGGGATGCTGTCTGACTCTGTCACTTGCGGGGACGGAGGCTGTTTTCTGGGGGAAAGTTAACTGAAGTCTCGGTCTGGAGGGCGGACCATTGCGAGATTTATTTTCATCACAAACATTCAGTGAGTTAAAGTATATTGCCGGTGACAGACGCTGTTTTTCGGGCAGAAATGTGACAAAGAGTCGGGAGGACAAACTGGTTTGGTTCGCCAATAATGCGCCCCTGATACTACCTCCAGAGGCGGGTCAGGGCCGGAGAAAAACTTCACCCCTCGCCACCTACGAGAAATTCACACTGAGGCGGAGGCGGGGAATTGGCGCAGGATCCCTGCATCCAAACAGCAGTGTGAATGGGGCTACTGTATTAGATCATAAAAGACTGCAGACAGAGCTCCCACACACACACACACACACAATCACACACACACACAAAGTTAGGTTCCCATCTGTTTGGGTGAATAAACCTGCAATCAAACTCAAGAGAATAACATGAGCTGAAAGTTTCTTCTCTCTCTGTGTGAACTCTGACAGCTCGATCTCTGAGGTCGCTGCTCTCCAGTAATCATGAAGGAAACAAGAACCAGGAAACATTTAAAGAACCTGTTGGTTTGACAACTCTTATCATTTATCAGACGATGATTTCTCACCCAGATTAAGTAAAACCACACAAACAGGTGTTACTACATTGTTGATAAAAAGTGTGAGTGGTAGAGAGAGGAGGACGACAACAAGACACACTGCTCTGGTTTTTATATACATGTGGTGACTTAGAGTAATACATAAAAAACACAAGTCAAAACTAACCAGTCCAACAGCCACTGACTCACTCACATCCTGCATATGTTCACTCAGTCATTAGCAGTTTCTGCCCATACGTTGATTCCTATATAAAGTGTCGTCACTGAGGTTGGTTGTGTGATGACTCTGAGGACATCATCACAGAGACACCACAACATCTCCTCATGGATCAGCCAGAGGAAGTGATTTCTCCAAACTCTGTGCAGGCATGTGACTGTTGAACGGGTCTCACTGACTCAACAACGGTGCCAATGATGATGGAGTCAACATCAAATTCAAACCTTTGTGTGCTCAAAGAGAAAGAGTTCTTGAGGAACAGCAGTTTGCAGGAGCTAACATGAGCTTCAGATTTATTTTAAGCTGTTTCCATTTGTATTAAAAACTTTAGAGTGAAACAGGCTTTTATTTTATTTTAGGTTTCAGTGGAGTTAGAAGGTGTTAAAACTGCTGCACACTGCAGCGTTTATAGCTGCAGATCATTTTATTGCCCTCCTCATGAACTGATCATCACCTGATGATTCATTGATTATCTCCAGTCTGATCTGTAGTAACTCATTATCTCCTATATAGTCTATAAATCACAGTGATTCAGGAGTTACTCATTAACTATCAAGTCCTTCCTGATTCTCTCTTAATAACTGCTCACAGTGTGTTGAACTGATTGTTAAGTGTTAATATATCGACAGGCTCCTCCAGTGTGAACAGTGTCTGAGTTGTTGGGGACATTACAGGACCTGGTCCAGCTGGACCGGGTCTCCCCTTCAGGGCTGAACGTGGACGCAGCGCAGGGCGGATGATGATCCGAGTCACGTCTCTGTTTTATTGATGAACTACTTTAGTTTGTTCAGGAGCTTCAGACACACACGCGTTTTATTTCACCTCCGATAAAAGAGTCCAAAGTCCAACGATCACAACATCCGGAAGGTTTCATTTCATCACAAGAGTTTCTGTGAAACCTGCGAGAGTCTGCAGCAGGATGGAGACGACGCCCAACGAGCATGTGCACACGCACGAACACGCACACACACAGCATTGACGGCGACACATCATTATAAAGCAACTCGAGATAGAACTCATTATCAATCAGCTGTAATTCTTCTATAATCGATCCAATCAATACTATCAATGTGCGCTGATTTTCAGGGTGCATGTGACGTCACCGGGCGCTGAGCAGGTGTCTCGTGCGCACTAAAGCAGGAAGCAGCCTGATTAACATCCAGCATGTTTCCACATTGTTCCTGTTGAGATGAAATAAAGTGAAATGACAAAGTGTCAGTGATGATGATCAGTTTTCTTACCGTCTCCAGAGCAGCTCAGCAGACAGAGACACACGAGAGGAAGAAGCTCCATAGTTGTTGATGTCCTCTGAGGATTCACCTCACTGATGGAGGCTCTATGTGACGGAGCTTCACACACTCCTCAACACTCTGATGCTTCATCACACACTGCTTCTGTTCCTCAGCCTGTGAGGGCTGCAGCACATCCGGTACACACCTTCACAATAAAAGCGTCGTCACCACATATATTAACTATGACTCATGAATTCTGCACTTTGTCTTCACACTCACATTAAAGCTGTGTATAAAAACACTTTCCAGCCTCAGATTCAGCTTCAGCTTCACTGTTAGTGTCTGACAGCTGCTTCTCTTCCTGATCAGCAGCAGTGAATCATCTCTGTGCAGCTCCTCCAATAAAACATCAGGACCAGTATTTATGAGCTCAATATTTAAAATATTTCAGTGAGAGAACTGCAATACATTTTTTGGAAATATTTGGTTTTATGTCCCAGACAACCTCTGTTTAGTGTTCACACCTTTTTAATACATAAACGTGTTTTTGAATCCTTCTAAAAGTGAAACCACAAGGAAATGTTTGAGTTTCTCGGAAAATAGCAGCTTTATTAAAACATGATATGAAACACACACATAGTTTAATTTCTGCTTTTCATTTAAAAATACATACAAACACATTCAGACACATTTTCATTGGATATATGAGTCATGTGATCAGTGATGTGTTGCAGCAGGTGTGTGAGGAGAAAGAAAAGAGTGACTTCAGGTGAGAGTTGGAGCGTCTCATCATCACAACCCTCCTCTGTTGTCTTAATGCAGCCAAATGTGATCACAGAGGTTTGACTTCATGAAGACAGAGGCTGGTTTTAGGACAGTAGAGGGCGTCACAGTCATCAACATGGGAGCTGAAACAAACACATGACTTCTGGAGAAGATATCAGAGTTCAGGTAAAGATGATCAGCTGACACACCGTTTGTTTGCTCAGTAATGTGTGTGTGGCTCAGGTGTAGATGTCGGGCCTCCTGCTCTTTGTATCAGCTGCTGTCATTACAACGTGCTCAAGTTAACAAAAAACTATGTTCAGATATGTAAATCCATTTATTTCACATTATACCAAAATCAACAACTTGAGCGTCTGTCAGTCAGAAACCACAGAGCCTCACTGTGACACACCTGTTACAGGTAGTGCTGCACTGAAGTAGACCACCATGATTCACATTCAACTGATTCTGATGAATCGATTTTATATTCAGTGATTTATATTTAAGTTCTAATAATGACGTCACAGAGACAAACAGTCAGCATATCAAAATAAGAGCCTGCAGCTGGCAGTGAGTCTGCTTTCTTTACTTTCAGCAGTGAAGTGATTTACTCCCTGACAGAACATCATACATTTATTATTCTGTATACAAAAACATTTTATGATTAAAAAATGTAAATTATCAGCAGACAACTATCATAAATATGCAGCATGTAATCAAACAGGTCAGCTGTCAGTTGTTGTTCCTTCATATTTATGACAGATTTATATCTGCAGCATTGATCTGATCAGAATCAAATCATTCCCAGGATGCTTTGTGAGTGACAGTTGCCCCACCCCCTTTCTGTGACATCACCACCATGACGTCATGATTTCCGGTCAGCACTGAGTCTGGAGTCAGCTGAGGACAGGAACAATCCCTGTCAGTAATTTTTACTCTGTGGGTCACACACAGCTGTCTTTCTGTGATCAGATAATAAAGCTCCTTTGAGATGAGCAGCTAAACTTTGATCTGTTGAAGTCTTCTGAAAGCAGACTTTGTTTGTCAGTGTTTCATCAGACAAAGAGATTAAGTCAGTTCTGTGTTTCAGACAACATCACCCTTCTTCTGTGTGAGGCACAAACACACACACACACACACATCACAATCAGTCATCATTCACACTGACACACAAACTGAAGCAGCTCAACACACTTCAGTCAAACAGCAGCAGGTGGAGCTAATGTCTCTGACAGGTTTCACTTCCTGTGGCTGCTGGATGAAAACAGACACCTGGTGCAGAACAGCAGCAGCAGATGTTTGTTCTGCATGAACAGTTAACGCTCCAACTGTAAGAATAAATAAATGATAGTAAATAAAACATGGAGCTGTTTCTCTGTCAGACGCTTCCACCTCATCAGCAGCTGTCACCTCTGGCAGCAGAAGATCAAGTCCCTGTTCTCAATCCTACTGACAAAGTCCTGAGAAGAACCAGCCGTCAGCAGGTGTGGAACATGTTCTCTCCTCACAGACTCAGGCCTTGTTACACACACATGAGGATTTCTTTACATTCAGCTGTGATCTCCATTCATGAAGCTGTCAGGGAGCTAAACTGTCTCTAGAAACCTGTTTTAAAGAGGATTTATCTGCTCTGTTGTCTCTTTGCTGTCCTGACAGCTGCTGGAAAATAGAGATCATCTCAGAATCACACCCAGAAATTAACATCACTTTTATTTCTTTGATCCCAGTTTGAACACAGAAACATCAGAAACAGTCACAACACACAGTTTGACAGTTTTCATGTTTTATTTAAACGTTTGTACAGAAATGATGAAGCGCTGCCTGAAATGACCTGAAACACGACAAGAGCATCATCAGTGAACAACAGAACCATCAGTGTGGAACTGGACCTGACAGACTGCTGAGCACCTTAAAACACAAACAAGAACCAACACAGGCTCCACCCAAATAATGCCAACAACACAAATGTCAAATGTAAAGTCACATTATATTCACAGTGACTGACAGCGTTAACAGCAGCTTCAGTTCAGTGAAGTCTGATGGTTTTAAAGCACATGTGGAGCTCAGTCAGGAGCTTTAAGCTCTACAAGCAGTCTGAGAAGATTTGGTAAATAGACGCATTTATACATCACTGCTGCCCTCATTCATCCATTCACTCACTCACTCACTCACTGATGGCAGTCAGCTACCATGCAAGGTGCTGGTCTGACCATCAGGAGCAGTTTGGGCTTCAGCCTGTTGCTCAAGGACACTTGGACATGTGGACGGGAGGAGCCGGGGATCCAACCAGCGACGTGTGATTAACTGACCAGCTGCTAGAGACGCATCAGATCATCAGAGTATAAAAATAAAAGAATAAAAGCAACATAGAACAGAGAGAAAGAGCTCGTCTTTGTCCTCAACAACATTAATAACAGAGTCAAAGTTTGTTCGCTCCATCGTTTTTTCTCTTCAAGCTGCACAAGAGTGGAACTGAATCTCACCAAATATCAGAATTCATTTAACTCTCACTTCACAGAACGATTCATTAATAATCAGTTCTGTCAGCATTAAGCAGATGTGACTGTAGTTTGTTGGTTTCAGGAAGTGAGTCGGGTTCAGATGTTGTTCAACCATCAGACAAACGTGTCAGAGCGACTGATGTCTTTTTACTCTGACAGGATTCTGAGTCCGACACTTGACTTGGACACTATTTGTGACTGAGTGCTGTGAGATAAAGACGAGGACTGAATATGTGTATTTATTCTTATATAAATGTATTAATTGTAAGATCTCACTGTCTATGATCTGGATGAGGTTCAGGACATGAGGACAGTTCAGGGAGAGACTGTTGCCGTGGTAACAGGACATAGTGATGACAGCAGAATGAGCTACATGCACATCGTCACACAAACAACCTTCTTTTCTACCATCACAACTATCTGCTTTAACACAACACCAATCCTCACCTGAACCTGAGATTCAGTTTAATGTTAAAACCAGGTTTTACTCCTCCGACTGAAATAAGTGACCAGACAAGATGTTCTCACCGTCATCCAGCATGATCTGACACTCAAACTGGTGCCGACTGAATCATTTTGGTATTCTGATCAGCATCTGGTTGTCAATAGGTTGTGTCTGATGTTGAACCTGGATCAGAAGGAAACAAAACAAAGTTACACTCAAGAAAATACCAAACATCTTGATCTACTCTGAGTGTAAATACACAGAATGATTAATGTCAGAGAGGATAAAACATCTGTCAAGACTCTGAACATGAGATACATAAAGAATGAGTTGTGGTTCTGTTCAACATTAATATGTTGATACAATATTTAAACTCACATTTCTTACATTTTAAATGTTTTCACACCTATATAAAAACCACCAACAATCAAAACAAAAAGTGCACCGAGAAAATCTCATAAAAACAGCTGGTTTAGTTCAGGGACAGATTGAGGTCGTGTTAATGAGATACATGCACATCGACTAACGACTTAAATTTATTTTATCTTGCTTCCATCTCAACTATCTGCCTCAACAGAACATCAACTCTGAACCTCAACCTGAAATTAACTTTCATTTAAAAAACAAGTTTTAATCCTCAAACTGCCTGAAATAAGAGAAGAGCAGACAAAATGTCTTCACATCATCCAACATGGTGGAAACACACACAGCAGAAAACTTCATGGCACAAGGAGAGCTGGATACTGTTATAGATCACCTGTCAGTAGTTCTGTTGTCTTGTCAGCTGGGTCTGGGTTTTCTCCATCGATTTTCTTCTCGACTGCAGGAAACAAAAAAAAGTTACAGTGAAGAAAGTCCGACCGACCTGAGTGTAAATACACACAGAATGATTAATGTTAGAAGATAAAACATCTGTCAAGACTGAACATGAGATTCATAAAGAATGAGTTCTGGTTCTGTTCATCATTAATATGTTGAAACAATGTTTAAACTCACCTTTCTTACAATGTTGTTTGTTGCGATTCTTCAGGTAAAGCACAATAGCAACTACAGCAACAATACTAACAACAACTAAAAGGAGGCTGACAACTATGAAAGCAATCCATCCAGTGTTGGACCCTGAAACAGATAAAAGTGAATGTGAGAGTCAGAACCTGAGTGCAGATGATGAGCAGCAGACTGGACCTCACAGCCCACACAGAACCACTAAAGGTGAGTCTGCTCCTGAGATCTGAACTTGTTCCACATGAAAACTCCACTGGGATGAATGTGAGCAGGAACAGTGATGTTAGCTCTGATCTCAGGTCCAGTTTCCTCCTGCTGGGCTCCCTAGCTCAGAGGCTGCTTCTGGTTCTGGTCCCAGCAGTGAAGAAACAAATGGACTTAGTTCCATTCATCACTTTGATCTGACAGTAAAAACACAGGATCATCTGATCAAATAGAAAACTTCTTCACAACACTTTTACTGACACTTTGACACTTTTACTCAAGTGGACTTTTACTTGGAACAGAGTATTTTTACTTTGTGTTTCTGCTTCTGTCACTTCAGTAAAGTATCCGAGTACTTCTTCCACCACTGACTACTGTCCACAAACATGAAGATTCAAATCACTGGGAGCTTCTTGGTGCTGGTCGGGTCCACAGTTATTGGGCCTGATGGCAGCAGATCAACACAGTCGCAGGTTTTATGAAGCGAGAGTCTGTTGAAGCTCCGACTGTTCAACATAAATCTACTTTAACTCATTAATAAAAGAACAGAATCAATATTTAGAGATTCTTATAGACACATATAGACTGAGAGACAGTTTCACATCTCTCCACACAGAGTTTTAAATGATAGAATCAGAACAATTCTTCTGTCTCAGCTGACTAAAGCTCACTAAAGATCACAGCAGGATCTAGATTTGATTTGAAATGTTGAAGAGTTTGATCATTTATGTTGCTGTGAAACAGGTTCGCTCCTGATTTCTGAATCTGAATTCATCCTTCAGCATCAAATCCTTCAGCAGATCTCTGATCAGCTTCTGCTGCTTCAATAGTCACAATTACTACAATTATAACATGATCATTAATGTTGGAGACTTGTAGTTACAGCCTGAATACAATGGTGCTAATTACAAGTTTTAATGAGTGTCCAGTAGAAACTCAGTTCAAAGCTCCATGATCTCATATTATTACAGGAACTATCATTGTGTTTATTCACAGTTAAAGTTTGGTCCTAGTTTTCAGTGTGAGTTCAGTTTGTAGGTGAGAAATAAAAGAATGAAACCCTCAGTGAGTAAACTCTTCTCTTCCTGTGTGAGTGTGTCCATGTTGTCTGTTGTGTGATTCTTGTGTAACTGGGCTGCAGTTTGTGGTTGGGATGAATAAAGTCTCTGTGTAATCTCTCTAATGTAAACAGAGCTAACAGTGATGAACTTTGTTTCTATTGACATTAAATAATAAAGAAAATGTGTTATGAAATGTGAAACACAGGATCATTAACAGCTCGTCTCCTTCTGTTAACATAGTTTGGGTGTGGACACTTTAATAGGAACACCTGTACAATCTAAAGTAGGCTGAGCAACATAAACAATATAAACTGTGATCATGATATGAGAATATATATTGTTTTAGATATTTGATATTCTCACATGGTGATATATCAAAACTGTTTCCTGGTTTTAAAGGCTCATTACAGTAAAGTGACGTCATGTTCTGAACTCACCGACTGTTTACTTGTTCTAATACTTTCTTTACCCACTGAGTCATTATATCAGCATTAATGATGATTATTGATCAGAAATCTCATCCTGTTAATGTTTTGTGAAAGTAACAACAGTCATTCATCAATATTGATATCACAGTGGGTCTATCTGGTCAAACATATTCAGATATTTGATTTTGTGGCTCGTCCGAACATTTATAAAGTGCTTCTGAGAACATTTCACATTATCAAGTTTCATATCTTATATCAGGATGTGGCCTCGAAATTAGTGATGTGCGGCTCGATACTGAAATATTGATACCTCAGATATCAGATCTTTATGCTGTAAAATCGATTCTCAAATCAAAATATCGATACTTTTGATACTTCAGTCATTTACAGTAATGTATATCATTAACAGGAACACAATGGAAAGTAACTAAACTATTGAGATCTTGTCTGAATGATACGCGGTTGGTGGGAACTACTTTTTCTTCCGCCTGGGTAAGTGTGTAATAAGTGTCACGCTGCTCAGTTACTCAGTCTCAGTCTGTAGACACAATGTCAGAGTGTAAACGGAGTCATGTGTGGAGATATTTCAGCTCCACAAACAGCCAAGACGTGGTTTGTGATGTTTGTGGAGAAACGGTAAAGAGTTACGGCAACACAACAATCTTTGTGATACACCTCAGGTTAAACCACAACACAGAATACGAGGCGTTTATGATGAGGAGGACAGAAGAGGAGAGCACAGTGTCAGACAGACTCTGTCAGAGTCCTTCAGTGCTGCAGGAACCATCCAGGTACAGAGAAGAACATGTGGAGCTTTAAGCAGCACTGAGCACTGTTGCTGCTGGAGTTGTTCAAATGAATAAATATGGTTATGAAATAAGTAACAGAATAAATACATGCTTCAACAAAAAGCTGCATGAGTTCAGCTTGGAGTGATAATATGTGTCTCACTGAGATAATCTCACATAGACAACCAAGTCTAGATTTATTCAGGTAAGGTTTCCTAAAGAATCATTTAATGATCATTTAAAGTGGATTACAGAGACCAGCTGTCATTAAATTATACAGAGCAATTGTGATAAAACAGCCACGGTGAACTTAGAAAAATATATACTAGAAAAGATGGATAAAAAATAACATTTTATCTATAAAATATGTCTATTATTATTTACAATCAGTCTAATTTGCTTTAACTGCTAAATGAATATTTTCAAATGTAGGTATTGACTAACTTGTGCAATTATTGTGGCATTTATTTATCTAATCAAATATTTTACTGGCAATTTCAATTTGAGTCGCCCAGTATTATAAAACAGGAAGTGTTTGTATCCCCTTATTGTCGGCTATTTGCAGAGACTACATACAGAGTTGAATCTAAATCAGATGAAGCATTCAGTGCAGAGTGGCCCCATCATTTGTTTTACCCTGTGATTTTAACATCAATGAATAAATAAATACTCTCATGTCTTATATTCTTTATGTAGCTATGATCTGAAATACACTACTTATTTTAGATTGACCAGACACGTTAGGTGTGTTTGTACAAAGTATCAGTATCGGATCAGTATCACCGATACCAGCCTGAATTTTACTCAGTATCGGATCAGAAAGGAAGACGGTGGTATCGAACATCACAACTCGAAATATCATGATAACATTTTAAGGTCGTACCTCGCAGCTGTAATCTGAAGTAATCCAACACAACTGTTCTGTAACTTCAATCATTTATAATTCCAGCAATATTATATGATCTGATAAAACAGAACTCAACAGTACTGAAAGTGATTTATTGTGTCAGAGTGAGTTAAAACCTGTGATGATGTTTAATGACTCATGTTGTTATTATCTCTCATCATAACTCATCACTTCAGATCAGCGTCATGTCAGATTATCTTCTGTTTCCTCTTCTACTCACTCAGCAGCTCATATTCTGTTTGTGTGTTCTGATCCAGTTCTGTCAGTCGGGTCCATCAGTTCCTCCACAGTTACACCTCGTAGTTATTATGTGCTGAACAACCAGCTCAGCTGTGTGTGAGACTCACTTTGTGTGCTGTGATTCATTTGAGTGTGTGGATGCAGAAATCTTTGTTCCGTGAGCACATGTCTGTACTGTCAGAATAGTTGAGATCCATTTACTCCTGTCTGATATAAATACCAGCATGTACACACACACAGAGACAGTGTCAGGAAAGTTGGGATTCATACACTCCTACCAGACACAAATACAAGAAAGGGACATTATACTTAGTCCTGAAATGATTCTGAAATATATCAAAACTTTGCCTGCTGCATTGTGTTTGCCATAAATTCATTGGAAAGTGTTAAACCATTAAATCAAGGTTCTGTCTGTCATTCTGTCTCTGATGATCATTTTTGATTGAGTATTAACTTTGCAAAGTTAAAGGAGGTGTAAGGTGTAACCATGATGTATTGAAGTTTAGAGATCTAATGAAAATCAGTAAAGAAACGGTGTTGAGCTGAGGTCATGAGAAAGTGTTAAAGAACTGGTCAGGTCAACGTGAGGCCAAAAGGAAGTGTCAGAATCTGATCACGCTTTGGGCACGGACACAGACCGTGACCGAGGCGTGTTGGATCATTATGAAATCGTCAGCCGTCATCAAGAGACTATTAGTCATTGAACGGAGAGATGGTGGGAAAATGTCCTAATAAGGACATAAAACCGTGCCACCGTCCAAAGCAAGAGAGAAGCGTTATGAACTCTTAATCAAGAGGTTATCAGCCAGTGAATGGAGAGATGCTGAGAACACGTCCTAATGAGGACACAAAACCAAGCCAGTGTCCGAAGCAAGAGTGTATATAACCTGAGGAGCACGGACTGAAGTTCCTTCTTCCACTCACTCAAGCCTTGAAGAAACACCTGAGACGGAGAATGTGAGCAGCCTGAACATCGCAGAAAGGACTTCAAGAAATCTTCAGCAGAAACAGACCAAGTAAAGGAATTAAGAGCACAACGATTAACCATTTTTGCCAACATGCTGTGGATTACAATTTGGATATTGGAGTACTTTTGTTCACTCTGCTGGAGTGAAGTTTGGACTTTGAGGAAGTTACGAGACCTCGGCCGGGGTTGTGATTTACCTCAAGGACTTGGACTTTCAGCAGGAAGGGAAAGGGAAGCCATGGAGAGACCTGACCCTCTCCATCTCACCTACATTTAAGTATTTCTAACCAGGCCTCAGCTCTTTAAGGTTAATCTGTTAATTACAGTATTATGATTTATCAATAAGGATTTTTGATGATGATTGATAGTAATTGAAACAAGTATTGCGCTGTATGCTTTGCCCTTGCTAAAACCTATGCAATAAAACCTACATAATATAGTTAAAGTTAAAGTTGTGGACATTGATTTTATGTCTCTTTGATGGAAGTAAACGTCAGGTGTTAAGTGTGCATAATATCTTAAAGGTTCTTAAAGGTTACTCTAGCCTACCAAACTGAAACAGTCCCTTAGGGTTTAACAAAAGCCCTTAAAATCCAACCTAGCATCAGACCAAGTGCACTGATCATTCAGAGGAGAGCTGCCATAACGGGCGTGGCTGGTGGTCGTATCTGACTCAAGGGCTTCATGTCAGGAGCCAAACCAGAGGAAGCAGGTAGACGTTCAGATTCAGGCAGTTAGAAGCTAGACGAGTCTCCTCACCACCAGCTTAAGAAATCACTATTTAAATTCCCAGTTTTTAAGCAACCTCTTGTAGGTTTAGGGATCTGACCCTTTAAACTGAGAGCTGGTGGAGTTCCTCCTGGACAGGGTAAAACTCGGGATCTAACAGTACATTGAACTTGTCCAGGTGTGAACTGACAGACAGTCGCTGTGAAGGATTGAAACAGTCAGCAGGCAGAAGAGGCAGCTGTGGAGCTTCACTACAGGCCTCGTTTGTGGAAACTGCCTCTCAACTGGAAAGGAGCCACAAACTTGACAGAAAAGGAGGCTCAGAGTTCAGGAGCACTTTCAGTCTGAGCTCCTCAGTGGACCTGAGCCCGGTACCAACATCATTCTTTTATGTCACTGAGAAAAAGATTCAGTGATGAAGATCCTGTGACATCAGAACCAGAAGCAGCTCCAGTGTGACTCCAGGAGACGGAGCTCAGATGTGTTTCAGGACTCAAAGTTTCTCTGATTCATCAACTAAATGAACACATGAATCAAGTGACTGTGTTCAGATTGTAGTCATGTATCATCACAGCTGGACGTCGTCATATCCAACACACAGACAATAATTCATGATGGAAATGATCCTTAAAGGTGAATTCAGACTGAACACAAAAGTTGATTTCGTTCCAGTTAATTTAACAGCTGGAGAGTTTTTACAGTGAATGTTTCAGCAGCACAAACATGAACTTCTTCTTATTTACATCCAGAACACATTTATCTACTTTTTCTTTAAGTCTCAGAGTTTCTTCAGTCTGAAACTTTTTCAACATCAACAGACTTTGAGCTGATGACCTGTGTGTTCAGTCTGAACTCATACTCTTTGAAACACATGGATCATGACATTTGTTTAAAATACCACTCACCTGTCAAGACCACAGAGGTCACAGTAGCAACCTGATGGCTGAGTGTCTCCTGTGTAGCTACACAGCTGTAGTTGTCGGTCTTGGTCACAGTAATCTTGACAGTGATGTATGATCGACCTCCTCTTTCCGATATATGTGGCTCCTCAGCAGGAAGAGTGTTGTTATCACTGTCCTCCCACTTTAATGTAGGACGAGGAACACCGTGAGCTTCACACTGCAGCAGAGACCAGTGATTTGTTTCAGCAAGTGTATCAATATAGGGCCTTGGAGCTGCACCTGTGAACACATTATATATACAACAGATTATAAAGAGACAGTTTCAGCATTATAAACGTTATATTGTGATTTTGTTCATCTACACTCTGCTTGTATACAGTTTACTGTGAAGAGAAAAACACAATAAAAGCCTCCAGCAGGATTTTATGGGACTGAGGCCGAAGCACATATACAGTGAATGTGTTAATCAGGACTATAAAGATTGTTGTATAATATAAAACATAGTGTTCAAAGGTAAACACATGTTAGGGAGAGCTACTTTAATTATGCTGCCTGAAAGGGAACATTAACTATAAAGTTAGTTGATATTCTGTCAAGAAAAGGTTGCGATTCAGTTTTATTCAGTTTTTTAAACCTAAAAGTGTTTAAAGTCGACGATGTTAGACTGAATGTTAGAAACTCTTCTCAGTATCGACACAAACAAACAGTTCAGCAGCACCAAGAGACGATCAGATGATACTGAAGCTCCAAAGCTTGTTTGACTCTGTGACCTGAACTTTTCCAACAGAAACAACTGAACTTACATTTGACCTTACGTACGTATGATTGGTGCATTGCTTTAAATGTTTTTAAATCGAATTATCTCTTTTCCTTCCCTAAAAGTTGGTCCAGTGAAGTGACGAGAGCATAAAAGATTTTGATTGTGGTTTGCTATAAAAACACTAGTTGATAAGTTGTTGATGATAAATTTCCATTATTTGGATAATTGTGAGTATAAACACTAGTGACATAAAAAGCTGTCTAGCTCAATAACTTACAGTCATTTTGATTCTGATTTATTTTGACTGTCACAAGATGAGCCTGCATTTTTCCTGTGATAATAAAAATATCTATTATGCAATAAACATATAAATTAAAAATATATCTAGTTTCTTTGGAGCAGCAGCGTCTCACTTTACGGCAGTAAACAGTTAGCTACTTACTAGCTAGCCTGTGTAGCCGCAGTTAAACTGTATTTATAGGTGTAAAAACAGACATTTATAGACGAACAGCGGCTCGTTTTAAAGACAACAGTCCAGCCATTAAATCCAGCTAGGTTAAACGGAAGCGGAACTTAAAACCACCACAATAAAAGTCGATTGTGTCGCTCGTTTATTTTTTGCGCCGCTCGTCAAACTTTCCGAACAACTTCATTTTAATCAATTTAAAGTATCGACAAGAGATTTGACCAATGATGTTCAGTATCTCTGACATCAGTTAACGCCCCGGAACAAAACCAACCAATCAGCATCTTTCTACGACCTAAAGTGACGAACCTAACGGTCTTTTAACTCCATCAGCCAATCACAGGACAGCATCTGTACGAGACGGCCACGTGTGTGTTATTGACAGCTTCTTTCATCCAATGGGAAGTCAGCACCGTGAAAACACTCTGAGTTAGCAGCCAATTAAATCACCTGTGTGACCATATATGGAAGTGAATGTTGTCGGACTTCCTGTGGCAGCGGGACACCCACATAACAGAGAAACTTTATTTATATGTTTAAGGAGACATGATTCAATGATTATAAATATGTAAATCTTTATTTAAACACTCACAACATCTTTTTATCGTCGACTTTAACACTGAGGGACATTTTTCAGCATCTTAAAGGGATTTATTATCATCATTTGGTAACTTTGGAGAAGTTTTAGAGAGCTCTGTGGACATCTGCTGGAGATAATCTGTACTGCACTTTCTAAAATATCTCAGAGCCTCTTCTGTCTGTCAACACACAATTTGGTTCAGACATTTTAGACAAGTTGAGGGAGAGATCCTGAGAATTTCAGCCTGATGGACCAGATTATAACTCATTAATATAATCTAAAAAATGAAATGAAACACACAAAAAAAAGTAAACTTTGACTTTTTCTCTGTTGAATCATTTACCTGTTCAACTCTCTCTGAGCTTTAAATCAGATCAACACACCTGATGAACCTCAGAGTGTTTGCTTTACAGTGATGTAGTGGACATGTATCAGCTGCTCCTGGTTTTTGAATTAAACTGTTTAAAATGAGTAAATATTAAGAGGCAGAGACGCACAAAATCAAAATGAACCCCAAGAGGTTAAGACTCGACCTGAAAGGCAAAACAAACACATGTTAGATAGTTTTGAAACAGACAGGTAATACTGTGTAAAAGTCATATTTCATCTCCTACAGACGGCTGAAGCTTCATTGTACAGAGAGACATAATCTGCAGTGTGTCTCTGATATCAGCATGTTTGATACAGAGGTGGTCTCTCCAGATGTGGCTGCAGCTCTGTGGGCTCGAGGCCCTGCCAGATGTGGATTCTGACCACTGAACAAAAGTCCATCTGGGACTCTGGAACCACTCGCAGCAGTAAATGAGCGACATCTTTAACTGTTTAATGAAAGCACTCACCAACAACAAGCTCAATGATGAATGGTTGACTCGGCTGATGACGTGGAAAATCACAGCTGTAGTTCCCGCTGTCGGCCATCTTTGTTCTTGTGATCTTTATGGAGGCGTTGCCGTTCTTCAGTTGATCTTGAAAATGTGAGACTCGACCTTTGAACTGCTCATCTTGACCTGTACGTCCGTTATTGTAATGAATGCCTGCATCATACATGAACACCTCCTTCTGACCATCTTTCTTCCAGTCAAACAGTTTTCCTGTGATGTTCTCCTTGGTGCTGATCAAACAGGGTAAAACTGCATCACTGTCTTGTTCCACGACCACTCTGACAGCTGGAAGATAAAACATGTTACTCAGTATGTTAACATCCAGAGTCATCAGGAAACAAAGTCAGATAACAACTTTACACAACAGAAACTCAAACACCTGTTTCCTCTAACATGATAGTTTTGCTTGTGTCGAGCTTGTACTGACATATTTTAAGTATATTTAATCTTACAGTAAAGTTAATTAGGTTTCTGTTATTGAGTGTTTGTGTTTGAATGTTACAAAATGTGTTCAGCTGTGGAAACTGTTCATCTTTATAACACCAGGAGAAGTCGTAGTTTTATTCATGTCAGAACTTGATTTATTGGACTGGATTCAAAGACACAACTAACCACCAAACTATCCTGTTCCACAGCTGAACACACATGTTGTTTCACTTTGTCATTCAAATGTGTTCACTGAACTTTCTCAGGACATCAGATTAAAGCTTCACCTGACAGAGAATTATGTTTTTTAATCAGAATTATGTTCACTGATGTTTCTCTGATTTATTATTGGATGAATCTGAAAGTTGCTTCTCTCTCTGCGTGAACTCTGACAGCTCGATCTCTGAGGTCGCTGCTCTCCAACAAGACACACTGCTCTGGTTTTTATATGCATTTGGTCTCTTAGAGTAATAAATAAATTAAATTATCATCTCCAAATAAACACACAGTCACAAATAAATCTGATGCTGATAATCAATAAACTAGAAGCTCCACTGAGACAGATTCCCAGCTGACCCTGAGTCAGTTATCAGACCTCCAGCTGCTGTGATCGTTGGTTTGTGACAAAAGACAACAAGTCCAAACACTTTCAGGATCTCTGAGTCTCGACTCACATGAAGATTTATGTATTTAATCTTCACTTCAACATGATCAATAGTGTTCAATTAAATGTGAATGTTTTCTGTTTCTTTCCTCTGTGACAGTAAACTGAATATCTTTGTGTTGTGGACAGAACGAGACATTTGAGGAACAATGATGGACGTTTAGTTTTTAATAATATATAACCAGTGTTCTGCACGTTACTTTTAAAAAGTAATTAGTTATAGTTTCTGTACCTGAGTTAGTAACTGAATTACTCCACAATAAAACTAACTAGTTACCAGGGAAAGTAACAATTGTGTTACTTTTTCTTTTTTTAAAGTTTAATTATGTCTAACGTTAGCCACATCTGGCCTGCTGTCATCATCAACAGTGTCAACAACTGTGTTTATGGCCACTAGTTCTGAAGAAGCGTGTGTCGCTGAGAGATGCTTCATTAGATTAGAGTTGCTTACAGTGGACGTGGACAAACACTTTGATATGGGACATAACGAACACTTCACATGTACGTTGTTGCATTTTTCCTCAAGGTGTGTGTACTTCTACTTTGAAAACTCCAACTTTCCGTCCGGACTCGACATTGCTGCCGCTCTGCTAGTTTGTGTGTAAACTGAACACTGCCTGCGATTGGCTTACGAACTTTAACTCTACCTCAGAGAGCCAATCACCATCACTTCTGCGGTTGTCTCGCCCCTCCCTCCTCCCTCAACAAAGACTAATCAGGTAATGACTCGTTCATAATTATCTGTAAATCAACAGATTGACCACTTTCTTAATGAGCTGCTACTAATTACCTAATTAGCTGATTGGCCCAAACTAGTAGCAGCTTATTTATTACAAAGAAATAAATCATTAGTTAACTATTCCCATGATGATGAAGTAAATAATTATCAATGAGTCTACCAGGTAACTAGTCCGTATTATTGTTCACTAAAGAGTAACTAACGATTAAGTAATGATTAATTAATGAGCTGACTTGGTAACTATTCAGTATTATTGTTTCATGCTGATTGAATCATGAACAACTCATGAAGAAAGTGATCAATATGTTTGACAGATATTTATTAATGTATCAATGTATTAAATGTTTGATTGTTCAGAGACAGTACGTGTTAAACCTGCTGCACACTGCAGCGTTTATAGCTGCAGATCATTTTATTGCCCTCCTCATGAACTGATCATCACCTGATGATTCATTGATTATCTCCAGTCTGATCTGTAGTAACTCATTATCTCCTATATAGTCTATAAATCACAGTGATTCAGGAGTTACTCATTAACTATCAAGTCCTTCCTGTTTTTCTCCTTAACAGGATTCAGACACACACGCGTTTTATTTCACCTCCGATAAAAGAGTCCAAAGTCCAACGATCACAAGATCCGGAAGGTTTTATTTCATGTGAAACCTGCGAGAGTCTGCAGCAGGATGGAGACGACACCCACGAGCATGCGCACACGCACGAACACGCACACACACAGCATTGATGACGACACATCATTATAAAGCATCACGAGATAAAACTCATTATCAATCAGCTGTATTTCCTCTATAATCGATCCAATCAATTCTATCGATGTGAGCAGGTGTCTCGTGCGCGCTAAAGCAGGCAGCAGCCTGATTAACATCCAGCATGTTTCCACATTGTTCCTGTTGAGATGAAATAAAGTGAAATGACAAAGTGTCAGTGATGATGATCAGTTTTCTTACCGTCTCCAGAGCAGCTCAGCAGACAGAGACACACGAGAGGAAGAAGCTCCATAGTTGTTGATGTCCTCTGAGGATTCACCTCACTGATGGAGGCTCTATGTGACGGAGCTTCACACACTCCTCAACACTCTGACGGAGGCTCTATATAAATGAGCTCCACAGGAAACCTGAACATCCTGATTGGTTCATCACGAACTGTTTCTGTTCCCCAGCCTGTGAAGGCTGCAGCACATCCGGTACACACCTTCACAATAAAAGCGTCATCACCACATATATTAACTATGACTCGTGAATTCTGCACTTTGTCTTCACACTCACATTAAAGCTGTGTATAAAAACACTTTCCAGCCTCAGATTCAGCTTCAGCTTCACTGTTAGTGTCTGACAGCTGCTTCTCTTCCTGATCAGCAGCAGTGAATCATCTCTGTGCAGCTCCTCCAGTAAAACATCAGGACCAGTTTAAAGAAACAGTCTGTGATGAAGAATGGAACTCAGCCCCCAAGTTTGATAGTCCACAGAACATTTCTGGAGCTTCACAGTAAAACAGAGTTGCAGCATTCTGCTAAACAACTGAAGCAGCTGGAGACTTGATTTACAACAGAGAAACCACCAAAATAAAACTCCATTAAAACTTTGCAGAATTATCTGTTAGGAGTTAAAAGTTAAATCTAGTATTTGAATCTAAATGTAACAGTTGATGCATTTAGAAATGAGATTTAACTAACAAATCTAACAAATCTAACAAATCTAACAATTATGCCTCAGATTTAAGGAAAATGAGCCAAATATTCAAAACATTTTAGTAAGAAAACTGCAATCAATGTGTTTAAATATTTGGTCTTACGTCCCAGACAACCTCTGTTTAGTGTTTCAATACACATCCAAATATGTTATTTAATGATGATTTTATGTAGTGGAACAAAACATAAAGATCTCTTAAGCTCATGTTCAGTTGAACACAAAGACACAAATGTTGGTAAACCAGTTGGACCCCAAAGGGAAAAACTGCTCTTTCCCTCTGCTGCCCTCAGTTAACACACAGCTTCACACAGTCGGTGTGCACGAACATGTTGGAACCAGTGAGCAGCATTCAGGAGAATCATTACAATATAATAGATGGTCAGACTGTAAATCCATCTTTTAATAGTGAAACCACGAAGGAATGTTTGCAGGGGACGAGTTTTCTGGGAATGTAGCAGCGTAGTCAAAACAGGATATGACACGCACATGCACACACACACACGCACACACACACACACACGCACACACACACACACACACACACACACACACGCACACACACACACACACACACACACGTGCATACTGAATGATAGACAGAGTGATAAAGATTGTATCTCTGAGTCGTCACGTCGAATAAAACCAGAGTGCAGTCATTTACAATCAACCTGTTCACTAACAACAGTTTATGAAGTGTTCCTGAGAACATGTTCAACATAGTTTATTAGTTTGAACCTGAAATATCTCGTCTTTGTAAAGTATCTAATTGAATATAGGACAAATTAACTGCAAATGATTGCACTCTGTTTTTTTGGTGTTTTAACTGTATGTTGACAGAGGTGCTCACACCTGACAGAGAGCAATACATGTTTATATGGAAACAAAAAAAGTGAAGAGTTAAATCTGAATGTGAAAGGGGACCCATTCAGATTTAACATGGAACTTTATTTTTACATACAAACCTATTTCTAACAATTTGTGTCTCAAATGTGAAGAACATTTGTAGTGAGAAAAATGCGATCAATTCATTCACATCTGGTTTAACCTCTGTTTGTTGGAACAAAACATTCAGGTAATGACTCGTGTGTTACAGCAAAACTCTCGGCAAAATGCAACCTAGACTTTTTTTGTGAATGTATATGAGTCAAACCTTCATGTAAAAGCATAATTACAACAAAAAAAGCATTTTGGCGAGAGTATCACTTTAAGCACAGATGCTGTTTGACCAGGAACAGAAAACAGCAGCCTTTTCAAAAGAGGAAATGATATGTATCACACTCATCACACACACTTGAATGACAGGAAGCTTGAAATCCATTTTCTCAGTAACAATATAATCATAAAGTTTCTAACTCGTCACACTGTGTAAAAACCTGAATGAAACCAGAGTGCAGTCATTTACAATCAACCTGTTACTGACAACAGTTTATGAAGTGTTCCTGAGAACATGTTCTAACATCCTTTATACAGTCATGTGTGTGTCATGTGTTTCACAGTTGAACCTGCTCCAACCTGACCTGTGACTGACTGAGCCTTCATCACACCATCACCTGTTACCAGTGAACCTGCTCACCTGTGGAGTCTTTTGTTGCCACTATCCCAAACTAGTTTGAAGCGTGTTGATGCCATCAGAATCACAAGAAGCTCAGAAATCAACATAGTTCATTAGTTTGAACCTGAAATATCTCATCTGTGTACGATAGGACAAAATACAAGCAAATCCAACTTTTGCTGAAGGTTCTCAGTCATCCAGGTCACAGTAACTCTAAATGCTGAATCATAGACAACTGGACATGTTTCAGTTTCCTGAAGACGTTTAGAGGCTTCTTCAGTTCTAACTAACTGGAGAGGAGTCAACAGTCAGTCTGTCGTTGTTCTGTGGTGGATTTTTGTGGTTTTGGTGTTTTGCTTTCTGCTGTGCTTGCAGAGATGCACTGAGAGGCTGGGTGGAGTTTTTCATCCATCATCAGATAATCTCTGGTCTTCACGCTACCTGCTGCCATTTAATTTGGTCAGTCAGTCGTGGTACATGGCTCCGGCTTTATCGCCTTCTAGTCAAACTATTTGTGTTTTCATGCTTTTTTCAGGAGATCTAATATTTCATTGTTGCACCTTCAGTGTTTGTCAGCATATCCAGCTACCAGTGGCTCCACTTCCAGCTACCCAGCACCTCTGCAGCCAACAGCCTCGCCCTGCACTCACCTGAGTCTCTACTCGCAACGCTTACCACCAGCGCCAGTCTCACCCACCTTCACCTGCAAGATACCTTGTGACGTCAAACAAATCACCCTGCACACTACTCTCTCTGCCTCACTGTCCACTTCTGGGTTCAACTATTTACAACAAAGTGTAACATCGTCAGGCTCTTAAACTCTGTGTGGGAGTGTCCTTACAGAGTCACCAGCGCCACTTGTGGGTCGTTGACCCAACCGACCTTCATGTGGGTTACTAAGGCCAGGTGAGCCCAGGTGTGAATGGTTGTTAAGCTGTCTGAGGAGGGAACTCAGTACAGCAATGTAGGAGGGTGATAAGTGACGTCTTAGTCCACCTCCTCTGTTCAAAGACCATCATTACAGTTTGACATACGTGGATCTTTTAGTCCTCTTTCAAACCGTCTGTCTGGATAAGATGGTTATATTGATGCCCAACTGTATGTTGACAGAGGTGCACACACCTGACCCAGAGCAATACATGTTTATATGTAAAAAAAGTGAAGTGTTGAATCTAAATATGAAAGGGGACCTCCTCTGATTTAACATGTAACTTTTTTTTACATTCAAACATATTTCTAACAATTTCTGTCTCAAATGTCAAGAAAATGAGCAAAATATTGAAAATATATCAGTGAGAAAACTGCAATCAATTTATTTACATTCGGTACATTCGGACAACCTCTGTCTGTTGGAACAAAACATAGACGTTTCTTGAGCTCATTTGTTAACCACAGATGCTGTTTGACCAGAAAAAGAAAACAGCAGCCTTCTCAGAAGAGGATATGATAAGTATCGCACTCATCATACACACATGAATGACAGGAATCTTGAAATCCATTTTCTCAGTAACGATATAATCATAAAGATTTTAACTCTGAGTCGTCACACTGTGTAAAAACCTGAATAAAACCAGAGTGCAGTCATTTACAATCAACCTGTTTACTAACAACAGTTTATGAAGTGTTCCTGAGAACATGTTCAACATAGTTTATTATTTGGAACCTGAAATATCTCGTCTTTGTATAGTATTTAATTAAATATAGTACAAATGAACTGCAAATGATTACACTCTGTTTTATTGGTGTTTTAACTGTATGTTGACAGAGGTGCTCACACCTGACCGAGAGCAATACATGTTTATATGTAAACAAAAAAAGTGAAGAGTTAAATCTGAATGTGAAGATTTAACATGGAACTTTATTTTTACATACAACATTTTACCACATACACTGGAGGGAGCAGCAGCAGGTAACCAGAGACGTTAACAGGTTTAACATTCAGATGATTCAGAAACATCCTCAGCAGCTGACTTAGCTTCATTATCCAGCATTAATAGCTAGTTTTGCTTTTTTTAATCCAAGCTCGCTAGTACAAACTTGTTTATCAGACCTTAAAGTGTAGAAAAATTAAACGTTGCTTCTGATGGTTAAATAAATGAGATGTAACTGTTTCAGCAAAGATCAGTTGAGACCTGCAACTCAGATCTGAGCCAAACTGGAATCATCAGGAAGACCATTTTTAATTTGATAGTAGAGTGCAGCGTGCGCGCACACACACACACACACACACAACTCACCCACGTTTTCCTCGGAAGTAGGAACCATGTAATTACTGATGTGTTGCAACAGTCAAGTTTGAGGAGAAAGAAAAGAGTGACCTCAAGGTGAGAGTTTGAGCATCTCACCATCACAGCCCTCTGTTGTCTTAATTTAGATGTGTCTGTTACAATAAAGATATTCAATTCTATTAATGTAGCCAAATCTGATCACCTCCAGGTTCACAAGGTTTGACTTCATTAAGACAGAGGCTGGTTTTAGGACCTTACAGGGCGTCACTTCTGGAGTAGTCCTCAGAGTTCAGGTAAAGAGGGATCAGTATCTGTTTCTGTTTCTAACTTGTGGTTTGAATACTTAAATTCCAACGAACAAAGACGGACAAGACTCAACATTAACAGCAGCTTAATGTTTCAGCAGGTTTGAAGAAACCGGTTCTGAATACAGTCCAGTTAATGATGTTCTGTGGGTGAAGTGGAGGATGCCAGAAGACTGGAGAGAAAGTCAGAGGAGCACCTGGAAACACAGACATGATGATGAATGATGTGCTGGAAACTTTTATATATTCTAACAAAGTACATTCACTCAAGTTCTGTACTTAAGTACAATGTTTCATACTTCCACTCCACTACATTCAAGTGATCACTTTAGTTACTAGTTACTTTGCTGCATCAGAGCCAAAGTAGAAGATTTTTATCTCTACAGCCGATATCTGCAAAACCAAAACAATCTCGATGGATAAATATCATAGTAATGCAAATTATATATACATATATATATTTAAAATTTGGGGTGGACTGCCCCTTTAAATGAGCAACAGGTGTGATGTGTAATAATCAGACACCTGTGAAATTTATACCCCAAACAAATATGGTGCAGCAATATCACCAGAGTAACTGCTAACTGATGCTAACTGATGCTAACTGATGCTAACTGACGCTGCTGTTAAAAAAAAATCAAAAACAACTTTTTAAACAAAAATTTTAATGCCGTGATTTGTTCCTTAAATTCTCAAACTTTAAAGCATTTTATTTACATTTTAGGACATTTATCAGACATCATACATACATTCATGCACTGATGGTGGTGGCTGCTATGCTGACCAGCACATCAGAGCAGTTTGGGGTTCAGTATCTTGCCCAAGGACACTTCAACATGCAGACCAGGAGAATCAAACGAAACAAGCTCGTCTTAGAAACTGACCAACAAGCTCAAATCACTTTTATTCACTTAATGCAAACTGAACACACAGAAGACAGAACAGTAAAAGCAGTTTGAATGTTTTGTAACACTTGTGTAATCATTTCACAACGCTCTGCAGAATTTATCTCTTCATCATGAAAGAAATGATTGACATTTTATAAAATCCTCTTGTTGAGAGCTACATGAGCAGATTGATCTCATTATCACATCCGGCTCTTAAAGACGAGGCTACAACACCTCACCCATGTTTTCCTTGGAAGTACGAGCCATGTTATCACTGATGTGTTTCAACAGTCAGGTGTGAGGAGAAAGAAAAGAGTGACTTCAGGGTGAGAGTTGGAGCGTCTCATCTTTATGCAGCCAAATCTGATCACCTCCAGGTACACAAAGTTTGACTTCATGAAGACAGAGGCTGGTTTTAGGACAGTAGAGGGCGTCACAGTCATCAACATGGGAGCTGAAACAAACACATGACTTCTGGAGAAGATATCAGAGTTCAGGTCAAGAGGGATCAGTATCTGTTTCTGTTTCTAACTTGTGGTTTGAATACTTAAATTCCAATGAACAAAGACGGACAAGACTCAACATTAACAGCAGCTTAATGTTTCAGCAGGTTTGAAGAATCCGGTTCTGAATACAGTCCAGTTAATGATGTTCTGTGGGTGAAGTGGAGGACGCCAAAAGACTGGAGAGAAAGTCAGAGGAGCACCTGGGAACACAGACATGATGATGAATAATGTACTGGAAACTTTTATATATTCTAACAAAGTACATTCACTCAAGTTCTGTATTTAAGTACAATGTTTCATACTTCCACTCCACTACATTCATGTGATCACTTTAGTTACTAGTTACTTCGCTGCATCAGAGCCAAAGTGGAAGATTTTTATCTCTACAGCCGATATCTGCAAAACCAAAACAATCTCGATGGATAAATATCATAGTAATGCAAATTATATATACATATATATATTTAAAATTTGGGGTGGACTGCCCCTTTAAGTGTGCAACAGGTGTGATGTGTAATAATCAGACACCTGTGAAATTTATACCCCAAACAAATATGGTGCAGCAATATCACCAGAGTAACTGCTAACTGATGCTAACTGATGCTAACTGATGCTGCTGTTCACAAAAATCAAAAACAACTTTTTAAACAAAGATTTTAATGCCGTGATTTGTTCCTCAAATTCTCAAACTTTAAAGCATTTTATTTACATTTTAGGACATTTATCAGACATCATACATACATTCATACACTGATGGTGGTGGCTGCTATGCTGACCAGCACATCAGAACAGTTTGGGGTTCAGTATCTTGCCCAAGGACACTTCAACATGCAGACCAGGGGAATCAAACCAAACAAGCTCGTCTTAGAAACTGACCAACAAGCTCAAATCACTTTTATTCACGTAATGCAAACTGAACACACAGAACACAGAACAGTAAAAGCAGTTTGAATGTTTTGTAACACTTGTGTTATCATTTCACAACACTCTGCAGAATTTATCTCTTCATCATGAAAGAAATGATTGACATTTTATAAAATCCTCTTGTTGAGAGCTACATGAGCAGATTGATCTCATTATCACATCCGGCTCTTAAAGACGAGGCTACAACCCCTTCAACACCTCACCCATGTTTTCCTTGGAAGTACGAGCCATGTTATCACTGATATGTTGCAACAGTCAGGTGTGAGGAGAAAGAAAAGAGTGACTTCAGGGTGAGAGTTGGAGCGTCTCATCTTAATGCAGCCAAATCTGATCACCTCCAGGTACACAAAGTTTGACTTCATGAAGACAGAGGCTGGTTTTAGGACAGTAGAGGGCGTCACAGTCATCAACATGGGAGCTGAAACAAACACATGACTTCTGGAGAAGATATCAGAGTTCAGGTCAAGAGGGATCAGTATCTGTTTCTGTTTCTAACTTGTGGTTTGAATACCTAAATTCCAATGAACAAAGACGGACAAGACTCAACATTAACAGCAGCTTAATGTTTCAGCAGGTTTGAAGAATCCGGTTCTGAATACAGTCCAGTTAATGATGTTCTGTGGGTGAAGTGGAGGATGCCAAAAGACTGGAGAGAAAGTCAGAGGAGCACCTGGAAACACAGACATGATGATGAATAATGTACTGGAAACTTTTATATATTCTAACAAAGTACATTTGTTAGACCCTTGATTTGTTCTTTAATCTCAGAACCTTTAAGGCATTTCAAGGACTCGTCGGAGCCTCGTATGTCCTCGACAGTAAATCTGATTCTGAAACAGATGAAAAGTAGTTTGTATATTAGCGACGTTAACTTTGTGTTGTATATTTCTCTACTTTTCCATAATTGTATTCTTTAACCTTTAATCAATCAGGATCTTTGAGTGAAACATTATAACAAAGGTAACAGAACTGTCACAGTAGCCCTTTTTAGATAGAAAAGGCGGCACATTTGCTCCAATGTAAGGGCGGCAATGTGCCGGCCTCTGTCTGAAACCGCGGACCGAGACACCAAAAGGACGGGCAGATTGGCGGCTTGGTGCTCTGTCTAAAAACGGCTACTGTCTCTGCAGAGATGCTCAGGATTAACGTCCTCTCTCGTCTTGTAAGTCAACAGCTCTGTTTTCAGCTTCATCTCAGTTTTGTTGGAGACTCCGTCAGAGTGTTGTGAAGTGTTGAGGAGTTTCGTCGAGGGCTGTTGTTCAAACACAGACGTTTCCTTATTATCACAGAGCCATCGTTGACACTGGAGTCAAACCTGCAGGAAATAACACAAAATAATAATATTAAATAAAACAAAACTTTCTTGATCATATTCAGGCAAAACAAATGATCACAGTGGTTTGTGATTTTCTTTGTATCGATTTGTTTCAGAAGTCATTTTGGAAACACAGTTAAGAACAAGACTCAAAGTGTATCTTTAGCCATTTTCACGCAGAGACTTCACATTATCGCTATAACGAACACTCACACCACCTTTGTTTGTTCACACTGACACAAGCAGCGCTGTCTTAAAGCCGCTCCGGTGTGTCTCTTCATACAGCACACCGCTGTGGCATGACGTGTAGAAACATCATGATGAATCTCTTACTTGACAAGTGAAGATCTGTTTAGTGGTCAGACTGAACGGCATCAGACAGACACACTCCTGTCTCACACTGCCGGCTTCTCCGTTCACACAGACGCAATCTCGCCTCTGTTACTTTCACACAGATGGCGAGGAGGCGCAAGATTCCCGCCATGAAAATCAGTCTGAACGAGGCTTCTGCAACTACAAGGTCTGAAGAAAAAGTCTTGGTACCAAAATAAAGGTAAACACTTGAGCAGTAAGCATCAGTGCAGATCTCACTGGGTCGGAGTAGAGTGAGAAAAGCACATCTCAAAATTTTTAGAAAACCACAGCACAACGTCTGAACACTCCTGCTGTCAGGACTGGTGATACTGAATGGCGGCAGAGCAAAGTTAGAGAGATTTTAGTGGAGATGTGATGAAGTGTTGAATTCGACTTTTGAATCTGTAGTCTCAGCTTTTATCTTGCATCTTGTTTGTATTGTTAGCGTGAGATGTTACGATCGCTCGCATCAGCTTTGTGGTCACGCAGCACTTCTGTTAGTCGTGCTTTAGCTGATAAGTGGTGGGACTGATGGTCGTAATGTGTTTGAGCTGTGTCTTCTTGTAAAACCAGAGTGACAATCTTCAATCTATCATCTCACAAATCAACTACCAATAAGATTTCGTGTTGAGTCATCAGTCATCATGGAATGTTTTGGTGTCTGACATCTGTGATTGTAGATCTCGTTTCTTTTACACGAACAGGTTTAGTGATAACGACAAACTTGTTTCAACGACAGCTGTGTGAACAGGAGGAACTGAGGCCCACAGCAGAGCTCTTTAATTAACAGCCTGTAATACTTCCACATCTTTATTTACATTATATTTATTCATTATAAGACCCAGAGGCCTCTTATATAAATCTAAACAGTAAAGACAAAAACTGTCATTATACTCTGGAAATGACAGTCACAGTATCTTTTATATTGATGCCTGCACATTATGGTTATATTGATAAAAAAATATTCAAACTTACCTTCATTTCTTCTTTTGATGTATATACAGATGAACAGTAACAGCGCTGTAACTGGCAAAGTAAGTCCAACAACTATAAGGGCAATTTCAAAGCCTTCAAAGTAATTTTCCAAGTGGTTACCTGCAACAAACAGCAGAACGAGCTCATGTAACTCTCACAGCGGACTGATCACAGAGTTCACACAGAGAACAGTCAATATCAAAACAACACACTGGGAAATCACAAAGCAGACACTCACTTCTTTTAACTGCAAAGATCCCAGAAACAGACTGTTCACGAGTTCCTTCCAGTTTGGCAAAACAGTAAAAGAAGCTGCCTCTGGTCACAGTGGTTTCCAGGATGATGGAGTAGCTGCCATCCTCCTTCGTGACCTCCGTCTTCATGGCAGGGAGGATTTCTCCTCTCAGGGTCTGCCACACTACTGTAGGTTTTGGGAAAGTACCTTGAACCTCACACTGCAGCAGCACCTTGTCGCCCTTTTCATCAAGTATTTTGACGCTTGGTTTTGGAGGTGCACCTGTGAACATATTAACAAGAGCGTTTTAAAAGCACCACAAGTAACTTTTAACTGTCAATCAATCAACCAATCAATCATTATTTGTATGGCGCTTTTCATACAAAAAAGTATCTCAAAGTGCCTTACAGAGGTTAAAAACAACAACAGAAAAGAGAAACAGCAAATAAAATCAAGAGAAGAAAATTAAAAGAACCCAACCCTCCCATCCCCACAGACATGCACAGAGACATACACAAATACATACACACTCAAACACAGACTCACACATACGCACACAGACACACAGACTCACACACTCACACCCACACACACACTAGCTATCACTAAAGAGTCATGGCTGGGCAGCGAGACCTGAGGCGCGGACCACACTGAGAGAGATCCCGGTCCAAGGCCGCAGAGAGCGCTGCCACAGAGACCAACCCGGGCAGACAACCGCCCACGGGACAGCACCCCCAACGGCCAGATCAGAGACAACTCCCAGTCCGGCAGGCCGCCATGAGGAAACACTGAAGATTAAAAACTGACTGTCTAAAACAGCAAAATAAAGCGAAAAACATAGAGGCTAAAAACATGAGGGACTGAAACATAAAAGCATAAAGGCTAAAAACACAAGAGACTGAAACATAAAAGCATAAAGGCTAAAAACACAAGAGACTAAAACATAAAAGCATAGAGGCTAAAAACACACGAGACTAAAACATAAAAACATAGAGGCTAAAAACACACGAGACTAAAACATAAAAGCATAAAGGCTAAAAACACAAGAGACTGAAACATAAAAGCATAAAGGCTAAAAACACAAGAGACTAAAACATAAAAACATAGAGGCTAAAAACACAAGAGACTAAAACATAAAAGCATAAAGGCTAAAAACACAAGAGACTAAAACATAAAAGCATAAAGGCTAAAAACACAAGAGACTAAAACATAAAAGCATAAAGGCTAAAAACGTGAGAGATTAAAACAGTAAAAAAGGATAAAGGATACAAGTGCTCTGATTAGCACAGCATAAAATGAATTAAGAAGAATTTAAAAAATCAATTAAAAGCCTGGTTAAAAAGGTGGGTCTTGAGCCTCTTTTTAAAAACCTCAACAGTCTCTGCGACCCTGAGGTTCTCCGGCAGGCTGTTCCTCAGTCGGGGCCCATGATAACTGAAAGCCGCCTCCCCGTGCTTTTGTTAACTAACCTGTGGTATGGTCAAAAGGCCGGTGCCGGAGGACCTCAGGGTCCGCGGGGGCTGATAGAGTAAAAGCAGGTCAGATAGGTAAGAAGGCCCAAGACTGTTAAGACACTTAAAAACTAGTAAAAGAACCTTAACATCAATTCTGAAACACACTGGTCAAGTAACTCGTCTCTGGAGTCATAGTCCTGGTCAGCATCGCCGTAAATCACCTCTGTATCGTCTTCAAACTGTCCTGGGTCGGTCTCAGAGTCTGTGCTCGGCTGACTGGGAGGCTGCTGAGCCCTGCTGCCTAAACAACCTTATTTTCCTGAGAACAGCTTGTTTATTCACCTCTGGGGGGAAAAAAGCTTGTGATTACTTCTTTAATATTGTAAATATTGGAGTTTGAAACTACACAGTGACCATTTAAAGGTGCTAATCGCAATGGCAGCTGACCATCCTACATCTCAATACTTAATTATCTGAGGAATGAGACTCAAAAACAGCAACTTTAAATAAAACCTGCAGTTCACAGCAGGTGTGACTACAATTGCTGAAGGAAAAAAGGTGTAGCAGCTTCAAAGGGTCACTGTGTAGTTTGGGAGGAAAACTTCAAACTATATTATTTACAATATTAATGAAGTAATAATACAAAAGATGGTTGTTTTGGGTTCTTTTTAATGGAGTGAGCTGAAGTCAAAACATACTACAACTCCCAGCATACATTGTGGCCTGGGTAATCCTTAGCTTGGAGCCCCCTCTAGTGTCTAACGAACACAACTGTATATCCAGATCACACCACAAAAATAAGGTCCCACAACAGAACTGACTGAGGCTAGAGAGGTGGCAGGGTCCGCCACATATAAACACAGTAACACAATATAAACTGTGTCGTCCTTTAAGGTCAGTTTGTTTATTCAATTTATCAGTTTGCTTATTTTGTTTGTTTAGGCAGAAACACATATTTTTTAACATTTAAAACTACAGACTGCTCCTTTAAACATCATGAAACACTTTAAGAAACCATCAAGTCATTTATATTTAATTTAATTACTCCGTATAAGTGTCTGTGAGTCAGAGAGTAGAGCTCAGAGTGAGAGAGGAGGGGCTGCTGTGTTAGGTTCACCCGTATAGACAAAACACACACACAGCAGTGTTTAGGTCACATCACTGTAAAGAATCTCGAGATAAAACTCACAATTATTCAGCTGTAATTCGTCTATAATCGATCCAATCAATACTATCGATGTGTGCTGATTAGGCGCTGAGCAGGTGGCGATCAGGTAATGACCATTTCTTGATGATCTGTTAATCAACATATTGACCATTTTCTTAATGAGCTGCTACTAATTACCTAAGAACTAGCTGAGGGAAACAAACAGTAACGACTTACTAATTACTAATAACTTAATCATTAGTTAACTATTCACATGATGATAAAGTAATGAATAATCAATTCAAGTTATCAGAATAATTAATAAAGCTTCCTATCGCAAAACCACTATTAAATTATTTATAAAGTCTTGCATCTTAAAAATCTTAGACATTTTATACATAAAAACATAAAGCAAAGAATAAAAGTCTTCCCACCTGTATTCAACATTTTTTTAAATTAAGAGAAAAAAATTATCATTTAAGAGGGTTGTGTGGCTTTGAAATAAATTAAATGAAATGATTAAGAAGAAGAATTTAGAGTAAATTTTTGTTATGGTTTTTTTTTTTTTTTTTCTTCTTCTTCTTTGTATTACTGATATTCTGGGTTATTTTATGGATTGTACAGGAAAGGCAAAATATAATATTTATAATATTAATAATAATAATATTTTGTCAGTTGATTGCACATAATTTAACTATTTTATGTTGTAACCGAAATAAAACTATTCATTCATTCATTCATTCATTCATTCATTAACTATCAAGTTCTTACTGATTTTTCTCCTAAACAGGATTCAGACACACACGCGTTTTATTTCACCTCCGATATAAGAGTCCAAAGTCCAACGATCACAACATCCGGAAGGTTTCATCTCATCACCAGAGTTTCTGTGAAACCTGCGAGAGTCTGCAGCAGGATGGAGACGACGCCCCACGAGCATGCGCACACGCACGAACACGCACACACTTGTGCGCACTAAAGCAGGAAGCAGCCTGATTAACATCCAGCATGTTTCCACATTGTTCCTGTTGAGATGAAATAAGGTGAAATGACAAAGTGTCAGTGATGATGATCAGTTTTCTTACCGTCTCCAGAGCAGCTCAGCAGACAGAGACACACGAGAGGAAGAAGCTCCATAGTTGTTGATGTCCTCTGAGGATTCACCTCACTGATGGAGGCTCTATGTGACGGAGCTTCACACACTCCTCAACACTCTGATGCTTCATCACAAACTGTTTCTGTCCCTCAGCCTGCAAGCAGTGAGGGCTGCAGCACATCCGGTACACACCTTCACAATAAAAGCTTAATCAGCACATATATTAACTATGACTCATGAATTCTGCACTTTGTCTTCACACTCACATTAAAGCTGTGTATAAAAACACTTTGCAGCCTCAGATTCAGCTTCAGCTTCACTGTTAGTGTCTGACAGCTGCTTCTCTTCCTGATCAGCAGCAGTGAATCATCTCTGTGCAGCTCCTCCAATAAAACATCAGGACCAGTTTAAAGAAACAGTCTGTGATGAAGAATGGAACTCAGCCCCCAAGTTTGATAGTCCACAGAACATTTCATACAGAGATACTGATGTTCCTCATATTCAGGAGACACAAACATCCCAGAGGTTTGTTTGATTTGTTTCACAAGTCCGTTTGGAAATACAGTTAAAGGAACAGTTCACTCAAACAAAACAAAAACTCTCTCATCATCTCCTCCTTCATGTTGATATAAAGTCAGGTGAAGTGTCGTAGTCCACAGAACATTTCTGGAGCTTCACAGTACAACAGAGTTGCAGCATTCTGCTAAACAACTGAAGCAGCTGGAGACTTTATTTACAACAGAGAAACCCCCAAAATAAAACTTATTAAAACTTTGCAGAATTATCTGTTAGTACTTCCTGTTTGCAGTGAACCTGTTGATGAACAGACAACTATCAGTAGATTACTGTGATACTGAAGGAAACTTAAAATCAGGAGATTTCTTTGGCAAGTTCTGCACAAATAAGAAGCACACAACACCTCAAACTAAGTGTTTATGTCATTGGTTAGATTGAGAGATTCCTCGTGGCAGAAGTTAATACTGTGGGAGCCACTGAGCAGCATTCAGGAGAATAATTACAAAATAATAGATCGTTTGACCGTAAATACTCGTCTTCTAAAGGTGAAACCTCGAGGGAATGTTTGCAGGGCGTGAGTTTCTGGGAAAACAGCAGCTTTATAAGAACAGGGTATGACCCCCACACACCATTGATATGAGCCTTTTTAAACGCTTACAAACACACCTCACCCACGTTTTCATTGGATATGTCAGTCATGTGATCAGTGATGTGTTGCAGCAGGTGTGAGGAGAAAGAAAAGAGTGACTTCAGGTGAGAGTTGGAGCGTCTCATCATCACAACCCTCCTCTGTTGTCTTAATGCAGCCAAATGTGATCACAGAGGTTTGACTTCATGAAGACAGAGGCTGGTTTTAGGACAGTAGAGGGCGTCACAGTCATCAACATGGGAGCTGAAACAAACACATGACTTCTGGAGAAGATATCAGAGTTCAGGTAAAGATGATCAGCTGACACACCGTTTGTTTGCTCAGTAATGTGTGTGTGGCTCAGGTGTAGATGTCGGGCCTCCTGCTCTTTGTATCAGCTGCTGTCATTACAAAATGCTCAAGTTAACAAAAAACTATGTTCAGATATGTAAATCCATTTATTTCACATTATACCAAAATCAACAACTTGAGCGTCTCTCAGTCAGAAACCACAGAGCCTCACTGTGACACACCTGTTACAGGTAGTGCTGCACTGAAGTAGACCACCATGATTCACATTCAAATGATTCTGATGAATCGATTTTATATTCATCCATCCATCCATCCATCCATTTTCATCCGCTTATCCAGGGCCGGGTCGCGGGGGCAGCTGCCTGAGCAGGGACACCCAGACTTCCCTCTCCCTGGATACTGCCTCCAGCTCTACCGGGAGGACCCCAAGGCGTTCCCAGGCCAGCTGGGCGACATAGTCACACCAGCGTGTCCTGGGTCTTCCTCGGGGTCTCCTCCCGGAGGGACATGCCAGGAACACCTCCCGAGGGAGGCGTCCCGGGGGCATCCGAAACAGATGCCCGAGCCACCTCAGCTGGCTCCTCTCGATGTGGAGGAGCAGCGGCTCTACTCTGAGCTCCTCCCAGGTGACAGAGCTCTTCACCCTATCTCTAAGGGAGCACCCTGCCACACTGCGGAGGAAACTCATTTCGGCCGCTTGTATCCGGGATCTTATTCTTTCGGTCATGACCCAAAGTTCATGGCCATAGGTGAGGGTCGGAACGTAGACTGACTGGTAAATCGAGAGCTTCCCTTTCGGCTCAGCTCTCTCTTCACCACGATGGACCGATACAAAGACCGCATTACTGCGGCCGCTGCACCGATCCGTCTGTCAATCTCACGCTCCATCCTTCCCTCACTCGTGAACAAGATCCCAAGATACTTAAACTCCTCCACTTGAGGCAGGAACTCTCCTCCCACCTGGAGGGAGCAGACCACCTTTTTCCGGTCGAGAACCATGGCCTCGGATTTGGAGGTGCTGATTCTCATCCCAGCTGCTTCACACTCGGCTGCAAACCACCCCAGGACATGCTGGAGGTCCCGGCTCGAAGGAGCCAACAAGACCACATCATCCGCGAAAAGCAGAGATGAGATCCATTGGCTCCCGAACCAGATCCCCTCCGGCCCGTGGCTGCGCCTAGAAATTCTGTCCATAAAAGTAATGAACAGAACTGGTGACAAAGGGAAGCCCTGCAGGGGTCCAACATGCACTGGGAACAGGTCTGACTTACTGCCGGCAATGCGAACCAAGCTCCTGCTCCGGCAGTACAGGGACCGTACAGCCCTTAACAGAGGGCCCCCGACCCCGTACTCCCGGAGCACCCCCCACAGTATGCCACGAGGGACACGGTCGAATGCCTTCTCCAAGTCCACAAAACACATGTGGACTGGTTGGGCAAACTCCCATGAACCCTCGAGCACCCTGCGGAGGGTATAGAGCTGGTCCAGTGTTCCACGGCCAGGACAAAAAACGCATTGTTCCTCCTGGATCCGAGGTTCGACTATCGGCCGAATTCTCCTCTCCAGTACCCTGGAATAGACTTTCCCGGGGAGGCTGAGGAGTGTGATCCCCCGATAGTTGGAACACACCCTCCAGTCCCCCTTTTTAAATAGGGGGACCACCACCCCGGTCTGCCAGTCCAGAGGCACTGTCCCCGACTGCCACGCGACGCTGCAGAGACGTGTCAGCCAAGACAGCCCCACAACATCCAGAGACTTGAGGTACTCAGGGCGGATCTCATCCACCCCCGGTGCTTTGCCACTGAGGAGCTTACGGACTACCTCAGTGACTTCGGCTTGGGTGATGGATGGGTCAACCTCTGAGTCCCCAGCCTCTGCTTCCTCTATGGAAGGCGTGTCAGTGGGATTGAGGAGATCCTCAAAGTATTCCTTCCACCGCCCGACGATGTCCCCAGTCGAGGTCAACAACTCCCCACCTCCACTGTAAACAGTGTTGGTGGAGGACTGCTTCCCCCTCCTGAGGCGCCGGATGGTTTGCCAGAATTTCTTCAAGGCCGACCGGTACTCCTCCTCCATGGCCTCCCCGAACTCTTCCCAGACCCGAGTTTTTGCTTCCGAGACTGCCCGTGCTGCTGCACGCTTGGCCTGCCGGTACCCGTCAGCTGCCTCAGGAGTCCCCCGGGCCAGCCAGGCCCGGTAGGACTCCTTCTTCAGCTTGACAGCAACCCTTACTTCCGGGGTCCACCACCGGGTTCGGGGATTGCCGCCGCGACAGGCACCGGAGACCTTACGGCCACAACTCCGGACAGCCGCGTCAACAATGGAGGTGGAGAACATGGTCCATTCGGACTCAATGTCCCCAGCCTCCCTCGGGATCTGGTCAAAGCTCTCCCAGAGGTGGGAGTTAAAGATCTCCCTGGCAGAGGGTTCTGCCAGACGTTCCCAGCAGACCCTCACGATACGTTTGGGTCTGCCAGGTCTGTCCAGCTTCCTCTTCCTATATTCACTGATTTATATTTAAGTTCTAATAATGACGTCACAGAGACAAAAAGTCTGCATATCAAAATAAGAGCCTGCAGCTGGCAGTGAGTCTGCTTTCTTTACTTTCAGCAGTGAAGTGATTTACTCCCTGACAGAACATCATACATTTATTATTCTGTATACAAAAACATTTTATGATTAAAAATGTAAATTATCAGCAGACAACTATCATAAATATGCAGCATGTAATCAAACAAGTCAGCTGTCAGTTGTTCCTTCATAGTTATGACAGATCTTCAGCATCGATCTGATCAGAATCATATCAATCCCAGAATGCTTTGTGAGTGACAGGTGCCCCGCCCCCTTTATGTGCAGAACAGAACATCAGAAACAGTCACAACACACAGTTTGACAGTTTTCATGTTTTATTCAAACGTTTGTACAGAAATGATGAAGCGCTGCCTGAAATGACCTGATCAAGCTGAGATAAGAATAATACAAACAGCTGGCAGAATAAGACACAACAGTTCAACAGCTTCCAAACTGATCATTAAGTTGAATCTTTGAACAACAAACTGAACATTAAAACCTTCATGAAGGAGGATTTACTGCACGACTGTTGTATTAGACTAAATTAGCTTCAGCTGGCTGGACATAATAAACTGGACACTGAGTGTAGAGTTCAGTTAGTAACTGACTCTGGATCAGAACCTTAACAAATACAAAGAAGCATAAAAATCCCAAAAATAAAATGAACCTTCATAAGGACTCAAGGACACTTGGACATGTGGACGGGAGTTGGTTCATGGAGATAAACAGTTAATTAAATTAAAGAGAAGTTCAAACCCTGTGAACTTTCTGTTTCGGTCAATCGCTGCCTGAAGTGGATGTTGGTTTGATGTCTTTTTACTCTGACAGGATTCTGAGTCCGACACTTGACTTGGACACTATTTGTGACTGAGTGCTGTGAGATAAAGACGAGGACTGAATATGTGTATATCTTGTATATTAATAGTAAGTTAGCTCTGTAGTTGATGGAGCAGACATGCTGTTATAATACTCTTATCAATAATTCTGGATAAGTTACAGATTATCAGGACATCTTATAAAAACAGCTGGTTTAGTTCAGGGACAGATTGAGGTCGTGTTAATGAGATACATGCACATAAACAAACATCAACTCTGAACCTCAACCTGAAATTACTTTTAACCTAAAAAACATTTTAATTTTCAAACTGCCTGAAATAAAAGAAGAGCACACAAAATGTCTTCACCATCATCCAACATGGTGGAAACACACACAGCAATAAACTTTACGGCACAAGCAGAGCTGGATACTTTATGGATCAGGTTGTTTCAGTGGTTCTGGTGTTGTTGGATCCGGGTCACTTCTGGTACAACTGTTCTTCTCGCCTGCAGGAAACAAAACAAAGTTACAGTGAAGAAAGTCCGACAGACCTGATCATCCTCTGAGTGTAAATACACAGAATGATTAATGTCAGAGAGATGAAACATCTGTCAAGACTCTGAACATGAGATACATAAAGAGTGAGTTGTGGTTCTGTTCATCAGTGGCGCTTCTACATGGAAGCCTACAGGAGCCAGTAACCCTGTAAAAATGTCCCTGGCCCCCCTGAGCTGACTGAATGATAAAATGAAAACAAAATAAATTGATGGAGTTATTACGATTTTTTTACTAGCGACAAAAGCGGAACTAATGTGACACAGCGTTCTACACGGAGTAATTAGAGAAACGCACCCAAACACTGCGTTGTTGGATGCGAGATGAAAATGAGAATGGCAGCAACAAGCTTTGGAAGAGAGGAGCTACTAATGTCTTGGTGCAAGAGGCGAAGGTAACGTTAAGCAAAACGATTTCATCGTGTAAAGTGATTTGCTGCATGCAACCATGTTACTGTCGTTCCTCACTCCGATAAGAAAATCAGTTTTGTAAATGTCTGGTCTCGCTATCAGGGCCGTTTCAAGGAATTTGGGGGCCCCAAGCAAAATGGACATGAAGGTAGCTAACATAAACATTTTTTGCTAGCCTACCTGCTGCAAAATTACACTGATTGTACAAGACAAGTAGAGCTATTTTATCCAGTATAATGTATCACTTACCACTATCTTGTTTTTTCTTATCCTCCTCTTACTTTCTCTTTTTTCTTTTCTGGCTTCCTGATGCATAATTACGCTTCATGTGATGACTGCAGAGGTTTTGTATTTTGCCGGCAGCAGAGGTCACGAACCTGGCTGGCTGGCTGCTGTCAGCGACTACTGAGAGGGGCCCCCTTGAGGGGGATCCCGATTACAGTGTCATTGCACTTTACTGCATTGACTATCAAAGGGGCGCTCACACAGTTTGTCGTTGCATTTTATTCATAACCAGTCGTTGTCTTGGGGCCCCAGGCCAGCTCGGGGCCCCAAGCAGTTGCTTGGTTTGCTTGCCTTCTCGCGACGGGCCTGCTCGCTATGTTTAAATATCGAAGCAAACTCACTGAAGCAGAAACAAATATCTGAATGTCAGTATTCTAGCTAGTTCTACACAATGTTGTGACGTCAACCATGAACGTTATCAGTCTTGGCTGTTGCATTTTGATAAATTATACGTTTAGTGAGTAAAGTAATCAACAGTATCTGCCCGTGTTACGTAGGGAGGGATGGTTACTTGTAGGGCTGGGACATGAATAATTTGCGTCGACGCGTCATCCCAAACAGGAAGTGGTAATACCTGCGGAGGCTGAGAATAGCCCCTCTCACACAGAGATGCTGCATTAATGCCACAGCGGCGGTTCGTCAATTCTCCGCCGTTGGTCATTCACACAGAGCGAAGCACTGCTGGAATAAAGATGAACCGCCATGTAATTCACACAGAAAGCTGCGCTGCCGCTCCTAAAGAGACGTGACGGTAGACGCCATGATGATGACGTCGGGGTGTTTCCCAGGTGTCCCCCCTGTCAATCTAAACCCGCGGACTGTTCATAATGTGTCGTCATTGAGAACCTGGTCCCCTAAACATCCTGGAAGGTGAAAGAGTTACGTTTTTCGTAGGGGTGGGCAATACTGCAAATTCTGGTATCAATCCGATACCAAGTAATAACAGGGCCAGTATTGCCCGATACGGATACTGATACTTTTTACTTGAGAATTCCTGCTCATTGAATGATTTTGTACTTTTGCCTTTAATAAGCTGATCATGATTATGATAATAATAAAACACAGGACAAAGATTTTAGCCATATAAGAAAATAATATTTAACATAATTAAATCTATAACCTATCTGCATGTAGCCTAAATAGGAATACTAAAGTTCCTCCAACAGATACACAAAAGGGTTATTATGTTCTACCATATTCCTACTTCAGAGTGAGAGAGGTGGAGAGGAGCACTGTGCATAAGGACTGAGAGAGACGCTGCAATAACACAAACTCTGTGAAGAAATACAAGTGATTTGCTTATAGAACAGAGACTATAACAAAAATTTCGATCTCATCGCGCTAGTATCGATCCAATACCAATATTCACCTTGGTATCGATACTATCGATTTTTTGGATCGATCTGCCCCGTTTTTCGCACTAAATTACATTATCACATAACAGCCATCAGTAAACAGGTCGCTGTGTGACTGTCACATGCGGGGACGGAGGCTGTTTTCTGGGGGAAAGTTGACTGAAGTCTCGGTTGGGAGGGCTGAAGATAGTGGTGGTTTCTATCAACACAACCACTTGAGTGAGTTAAAGGTTTTTGCCGGTGACAGACGCTGTTTTTCGGGCAGAAATGTGACAAAGAGTTGGTAGGACAGGCGGGAAGACAGACACTGCTCCGCCTACAACTATTGCATTTTTTTCCTCATATAAGTTACCAACAGTTAAAATTACTACGTTACTTTTGTTTTTTCATGTTATGTTAAATTAATCATTAGATTAGCCGACTATTTTAAAAAATAATCACTAGATTAATCGTTTGAAAACTAATCGTTTGGGACAGCTCCAGCTACTTGTGAAATAAGACGTATGCCTCTATGTTGTGTTTCTTCTTCTAGTGGTCATCATGAAACGAGGAGGGACATTGCAGCCTTTTTTGCCCAAAGTAAATAAAAAGGTGAGATAAACATTTCAAGGTATTTAGAGCGCCGAGGAGCAGGAAGAGAGAGAGCCAGAGGAGTTGGCGGAGGTTGAAGAGAAGGCAGGTGATGAAAGTGACACAGATTTGGACATTCCAGAGGGTGAGGAGGAAGAAGAGGGTGAGGAGGAAGAAGACATACAGGGACAGAGAGAGGAACAGCAAGTGGATCTATGTGGATCAAGCACTGCACCATCAGGTCTGTGATGTAGAACAGGTGTTCTTGTCCATGCCATTTGCAAAGCAGTGTCATTACAATTCATAGCAGTGTGTCCATAAAATGGTGCTTTCTGCCATAATTTCTTTTATGCGTCATTCATTTGTGATTCTTATGTTTAAAATAAAGAAATACTTGGCCTACATTTTAAAATAAATGCATACAACAGTAGATAAATGTTGTTTATAGTTGTGCTCCATGTTTACTTTGCATCTTTCCACAGATATCAGCAAGTCCAAGAACAATGTAGCAGTGCAGCCCAAGTTGAACATATTCTCATATTCTCAACCACTCTGATGGAGGACAGGAGACGAGCTCTAGGCCAGACTGGTATGAGGGGGTCAGAGGTCCACGCCCACCTGCAGCATCGTCCTACTGTATTTAATTTCTGATTTTTGATGGCCCTACCTCATTGTTTTAATCAATGCACTCTTTATGTACAAAATAAACTTTTGTATGATTTTAAGGTAACGCAAAATTAAAGTATTTAATTTTTAAATATAATTTGTTTCTGTTTTTTATTGTCCCCATCTGATTAAACACTGGCCCTATCAGTAAAATTAGTCTAGAACCTCCACTGCTGTTTATCATTAAAATGTTGATAAAATACATTATTTAAACTTACGTGTCCTATGATTGAGTTTCCAAAGCAGCAAAGCTAGAACAACAACAGCAGCACCAAGAACCACAACGTGACCAGTCCAGTGTTGAACCCTGAAACAGGTGAAAGTGAATGTGAGAGTCAGAACCTGAGTGCAGATGATGAGCAGCAGACTGGACCTCACAGCCCACACAGAACCACTACAGGTAGAACAACTCATCCAAACACTTACAGAATGAAAAAGATATTGTTATAAAATGTCTGGATGTTCGGTCTGAACACACACAATGTTGTTTGGAATAAAAAAAAACTTGACTTGAATGAAACAATATGAGGAGGAAGAATCTCACCTGGTCCTGCAGCTGCACCTGTGAGGATGACAGGAAGTAAATGTACATAAATGTAATATCAAAAATGTTATGAAATATGAAACATGGGATCTTGTTATTGGATGTTATCAGTGATTCATTCACTCAGTGGCCACTTTATTAGGAACACCTGTACAATCTGATGTAATCCAACACAACTGTTCTGACATTAACTTTGTTTTATGAAGCATTAATGTTCACTTTTTGTTGACACGGTGATCGAGGTGTTAATTCAATTAAATGGTTTATCATTGACGTCACAGTGCTGATGGTTCACTGGACATTATCATATTCAAGTATATATTTGTGTTTCCGTCATGTTTGTTAACAGGGAGGACAAAAAAACAGAAACACCTCTCAGTGTGATGTAGTTCAGTACAACACCACCTTTTTTTCTGACGACTCGGCTGTTGTTGGGTGTATAAGTGAGGGACAGGAGGAGGAGTACAGGGCACTGGTAGACAACTTTGTGGAGTGGACTGGACAGAATCACCTGCGGCTGAACATCAGCAAGACCAGAGAGATGGTGATAGATTTCAGGAAGAAGAGGAAGACGGCTTTCCAACCTCTTTGCATTCTGGGAAGGGATGTGGAGGCGGTGGAGGATTATAAGTACCTGGGTGTTACCGTCAACCACAGACTGGACTGGAGATCTAACACTGAAGCTGTTTACAAGAAGGGGATGAGCAGACTTTACTTCCTGAGGAAGCTGAGATCCTTCAACGTGTGCAGCAAGATGTTGGAGATCTTTTATCAGTCTGTGGTGGCCAGTGTACTTTTCTTTGCTGTGGTTTGTTGGGGAAGCAGCATCGGAGCCAGCGACACCAACAGACTCAACAAACTGATCAGGAAGGCTGGCTCTGTGATTGGCTGCAAACAGGACACTCTGGAGGCAGTGGTGGAGAGGAGGACACTGAAAAAACTGTTATCCATCATGGATAATCCTCTCCAACCTCTCCAACTCACACTGGTCAGACAGCGGAGCACCTTCTCCGGAAGACTGCTTCAGCTTCGCTGTCGTAGCAACAGATACAGAAAATCTTTCCTGCCACAATCCATCACTTTATTTAATAACTCTCTCACCTCTGCCTGACAGAGAACTCTGGTCTCTCTACTGTTTTGTTGTATTATTATTGTCATAGTATATTTTGCATATTTTGTTTTGTTGTATATATTATTATTGTTTATTGTTTATAGAACACTGTGCACTGTATATATACACTATGTTATACTGGATTATATTTATGTTATGTACAAAGTGTTTTGTTTGCTGACCCACTGCTGCTGTAACAAAATAATTTCCCAGTCTATAGTCAATCTATCTATCTTAACTGTGACCTCGGTAATAAACACACAGTTTCATCTACACAGTTCAGACAAAATCAACACAAACTGAACATTATAAAGTTCATGAAAACAGATTCAATGGTGCTAATTACAAGTTTTAATGAGTGTCCAGTAGAAAGTCAGTTCAAAGCTCCATGATCTCATATTATTACAGGAACTATCATTGTGTTTATTCACAGTTAAAGTTTGGTCCTAGTTTTCAGTGTGAGTTCAGTTTGTAGGTGAGAAATAAAAGAATGAAACCCTCAGTGAGTAAACTCTTCTCTTCCTGTCTGAGTGTTTTTTTTTTTATTTATTTATGTTGTTTGTTTCGGACATGTCAATTCATAAGCATCACATTTCATCATTGTTCAAATAATACAACACACATGGCCGAAAGGGAAAAGCGGGAGAAGCCAAAGCTTATCAAGTCCCGCCCCCATTACCCACAGGATAAAATCTTCATTCTGATCTTTTCTTGTCTTTTGCAAATTACTTTTTTTTCTTTTCTTCTCTTTTTTTCTTTTGTTATGACCTTTGACAAAACATATTACAGCAGTAGCATATAGAGCTGAATTCAAGCTCTAGACAGTACATACAGATTACATGTGTGTCTGCACATGTGTCCATATTAGTCCATCATGAGTGAACAACAGTCTCATCTTATGGCCTCATCTTATAGCCAGGCTTGCCACAAAGTCAGAATATCCAATTGAGAGAGAGCAAAAGTCCAGTGTATTTATTATTTGTTGAGATGGTGTTGGGATGGTGTAAGAGCCCTTTAATGCATTTTCATGTTATTCATCAGTCTCCTCCGCAGCTTTTATGGCTGCTAGCTTCGCCATGTCCTCCCGATTGGTGGCTACATCAACTCGCATCTGTATCACGAAGTCGCGGATTGTTGAGATGTCAGAGCGTATTCCGACCACAGCACTCCGAGTATTGGCGTTGTCCGCCCTCGCACTGGTCTGCTCAGTAGCGATCTTTCTCATTTTCCAATATTGCATAAAGATTCCAAATCCCAAAGCGATCGTTCCAATTGTCATGAACGTGAACATGTACACGTCCTCGACATCTTCCACATCCAGTGCGGCAAGGCAGAGGACTCTCCAATTTTCCCAACCATCCTTAACGTAGCCGGACATAAAGGTCCCGTCCGGGCATGTCGGTTCACCAGAACCCGCACGCCGTGTTGAGAACACTCTGTCGATGGCATTCATTGACCAGCTCAGCAACTCCATCGTGGATTGATTGATTGATTGATTGGTTAAGAACGTAGTTGGACAATATTAGACGAATCTCAATCGAATGACTGTTGTTTGCCGATTTACAGGGTTGAGTCCTTCACAGCTCAGAAGAACTTGTGATAACTCACAGTAGTGGCACAGTGTTCGTACCTAAGTTGTCTCACATTGTTGATGCACATTATAACAACATCCTGCCATGTACAACTGGCATTGGCCTTGGACCATACAATTTTCTCAGGTTCAACTTATTGTTTGGGTACAGAATGGTATTTGTTATGCTCACATGCCGTCTCAACAAAGTGTCTGCCCAGTGTCTGTTGATTCGTGCCTCTGACCTTTATCAACCCTCCTGTATTGATCTGTACTGATCAACGATTGAATGTACATACTTTTTTTTGAAGCCACTTAGTGTTGCTGATTTTCTGACATCTTCTTCTAGCACATTCCATTGTTTAACACCTTTGACCGATAAAGAAAAGGATTTTAACGTAGTTCGTACTTTACTTTGCCTGAAAATCATGTTCCCTCTGAGATTGTGTCTCTCTTCTCTGTCTAGGAAGAGTATTTGCAAATTATGAGGGAGGCTTTTGTTAGCAGCTTTGTACATCATTTGTAGTGTGCGATAGTTTATTAAGTCATATAGTTTAAGTATTCTTGATTCAATAAATAACTGATTTGTGTGTGCCCTATAGTTGGCATAATGTAAGATTCTCAGAGCTCTTTTTTGGAGTATTAACAAAGGCTGTGTGGAGCCTTTATATGTGTGTCCCCACACCTCTGCACAGTATTGCAGGTGTGGAGAGACGAGTGCACAGTACAACAGGTGAAGTGCTTTTTGATTTTGTCCATGTTGTCTGTTGTGTGATTCTTGTGTAACTGGGCTGCAGTTTGTGGTTGGGATGAATAAAGTCTCTGTGTAATCTCTCTAATGTAAACAGAGCTAACAGTGACGGCCTCTCTGACGGCTTCACTCTGCTGTTGCTGTGCTTTCTGTCTCCAGGGCTGCAGACCTGTTGGGAGCTTCATCAGCAGCATGGGACACACCTGGGCCTGATGTGCTGCATGTATACAACTCCTTCACAACATCTGCTCACACATCTTTGTGTCGTGGCTTTTGGTTTCCTTTGGTTTGTTTTTACAGCTCAACATCCACACAGCACATCTTCACTCATCCACTGCTGCACTACTGACTGCACTCACTCCTCCAGCTGTCTGTGTCTCTGTTGGAAATAAATCACTGTGTTGTTTAGTTCACTGTGTCTCCTGGTTCTGATCCAGTCTGAGAGCTGCGCTGTGACACTAATAACAACTTCACAGTTTGTTCTGGTGAAACAATAATTCTTCAAACAAAATTCTTTCTTTTCACTTTTGGAAGTTAAATGTGACAGAATGTCAGGTTCAGGCTGCAGCAGCTGTTTATAAATCTATTACTGAGTTTGTGGGTGAAGTTTTCTGAATTCTTAGAATTTGAAGAGAATTTTACACTCAGTTTGAAACATTTCTGACTTGTGTAGACGTCTTCATCAGTTTGCTTTGTTTTCAGTCTAAACATGTGCAAATATGTATGAAAACTTACAAACCAACAAGAATTAAAATGATTGAATTGTTCATATGACAAAGTAGAATCTCACCAGTGACATCCGCATGAATCTCAGCAGAAAGCGGACTGCTGCTTCCCTCAGTGACGACACAGGAAAAGGTGTCGGTCTTGGTCACAGCAGCTTTAAGGACGATGTCGTAGGCGTCTCCACTTTTTGTGACGTTCTTCTCAGCTTGAAGGATGTTTCCAGAACTGTCCTTCCACTCCACTTCAGGTTTAGGAGAAGCACCAAGAACTTCACACTGCAGCATCGTCCCTTCATTTGTTTTAATAGTTGTGACAGACGGCTTTGAAGCACCTGTGAACATGATAGAAACAAAAGATGACATCAGATTTAATTACAGCATCAGAAATGTAATGTTGGGATGTTTTTTGTTCATCACATCTCTGCTTGTTGATCAGAGCGAGTTTAAGATGAAAGAAAAACACAAGAAACCAGAAAGTGATAAAAATCCTGATGAGGCTCAGTTACAGCTCGCAGCATTCTTCAACAGAGGATCATATTTCACACATTTAACTTCTACTGACAGTTTCTAACTATTTACAGCTTTTCTGACTCCCATCATGACAGAAACACATCAACAGTGAAGACTTTACAGCAGCTCCTCAACTTTAAACATTTGTTGTGCGTCGTGTGAACTTTGTTCCTATTTACATTAAATAATAAAGAAAATGTGTTATGAAATGTGAAACACAGGATCATTAACAGCTCGTCTCCTTCTGTTAACATAGTTTTGGTGTGGACACTTTAATAGGAACACCTGTACAATCTAAAGTAGGCTGAGTGACGAGTGGCTAAAGTGACGTCATGTTCTGAACTCACCGACTGTTTACTTGTTCTAATACTTTCTTTACCCACTGAGTCATTATATCAGCATTAATGATGATTATTGATCAGAAATCTCATCCAGTTAATGTTTTGTGAAAGTAACAACAGTCATCTTTACAATATTGATATCACAGTGGGTCTATCTGGTCAAACATATTGAGATAATTGATTTTGTGGCCCGTCCGAACACTTATGAAGTGCTTTTGAGAACATTGCAAACTATCGAGTTTTGTATCTTTTATCAGTATGTGGCCTTAAAATATCATGATATAATTTGAAGGTCCTACCTTGCAGCTCTAATCTGAAGTAATCTAACACAACTGTTCTGTAACTTAAATAACTTATAACTCCAGCAATATTATATAATCTGATAAAACAGAACTCAACAGTACTGAAAGTGATTTATTGTGTCAGAGTGAGTTAAAACCTGTGATGATGTTTCATGACTCATGTTGTTATTATCTCTCATCATAACTCATCACTTCAGATCAGCGTCATGTCAGATTATCTTCTGTTTCCTCTTCTACTCACTCAGCAGCTCATATTCTGTTTGTCTGTTCTGATCCAGTTCTGTCAGTCGGGTCCATCAGTTCCTCCACAGTTACACCTCGTAGTTATCATGTGCTGAACAACCATAAATCTTATTAGAGCTGTAGAATATTAAATCATCAACCTTTTCTATAATGTTTTATATAATAACATTTGTTGAATTCGGTTTGGTAGTAACTCCACACACTACACACATATGTAATTAAAAGAAACACAAACTACAGTCTCCAAACTGACAATAAGACTGAATCTAAAACAGTTTCAACACAATCTGATCATTTAAACTTTCATCTCTCTATAAAAGCAAATAACCTCTCTCTGTCTGTCTGTGTGTGTGTGTGTGTGTGTGTGTGTGTGTGTGTGTATGTGTGTGTTCCTCAAATATCTCTGCGGATCAGGATCAGACTGACCTGAGAGTTTCAACATGGCTGCTGCGTGGTTCAAGGGTGTGCTATTTCGCATTTGTTTGGACTGCAATGATACCGTTAATAAATTATTTCATAAATGCTTTACAAATTCCACGAGCATGTCCACTGGAGCCACTACAGTCACGTGCGCACCAGAGCCAATCACTGCAGAGCCCACCACGACCCCCCACCTTAAGAAACAAGCAGATTTATACCTGCAGCGGCGCGAGCTGGACCGGGATTTTGCCGGCGGTTCGGTCCCGTTCTGTTCTGTGCATCTAAACTGACTGTTGTGGATTAATGAGATTAAACGAGTACGGACCGAAGGGACGCGCGGACAACAAAGTGGAATCGGAATCTGTGGATGTTTGTGTGTAGCTATGTTTAAGGAGACATGATTCGACGATAATAAATATGTAAATCTTTATTTAAACACTCGCAACATCTTTTTATCGTCGACTTTAACACTGAGGGACATTTTTCAGCATCTTAAAGGGATTTATTATCATCATTTGGTAACTTTGGAGAAGTTTTAGAGAGCTCTGTGGACATCTGCTGGAGATAATCTGTACTGCACTTTCTAAAATATCTCAGAGCCTCTTCTGTCTGTCAACATACAATTTGGTTCAGACATTTTAGACAAGTTGAGGGAGAGATCCTGAGAATTTCAGCCTGATGGACCAGATTATAATTTATTAATTTAATAAAAAAAAAAAAAATTTAAACAGACAAAAAAAATAAGACTTTTGACTTTTTCTCTGTTGAATCATTTACCAGTTCAACTCTCTCTGAGCTTTAAATCAGATCAACACACCTGATGAACCTCAGAGTGTTTGCTTTACAGTGATGTAGTGGACATGTATCAGCTGCTCCTGATTTTTGTATTATACAGTTTAAAATGAGTAAATATTAAGAGGCAGAGACGCACAAAATCAAAATGAACCCCAAGAGGTTAAGACTGGATCTGAAAGACAAAACAAACACATGTTAGATAGTTTTGAAACAGACAGGTAATACTGTGTAAAAGTCATATTTCATCTCCTACAGACGGCTGAAGCTTCATTGTACAGAGAGACATAATCTGCAGTGTGTCTCTGATATCAGCATGTTTGATACAGAGGTGGTCTCTCCAGATGTGGCTGCAGCTCTGTGGGCTCGAGGCCCTGCCAGATGTGGATTCTGACCACTGAACAAAAGTCCATCTGGGACTCTGGAACCAGTCGCAGCAGTAAATTAGCGACAAAGAGTTCTTGATGAATAGCAGTTTGCAATAGTGATGTGTCGGTCGCGAACGAAACGGTTCTCTGAAGTGAACGATCGGAGCCTTTGATTTTTTTAGTTCCTCTATTTTTTTTTCTGTTCAAGCGGCACATGATTGGTCAACTACAATATGATGTGTGGTGGCGTCTGTGTGTCGGCACTGAGCAGGAGGGGCGGGGCTTACAGAGACAGAGAGAGACCGAGAGACTGAGAGAGAGAGAGGAAGAGAGAAAAGACACTACAGAGACAACACGCAGAAAATGAGTGACGGCAGGAAATGCAGTAACATTGAGTGTAGAGTATGCAAGGTTAAAATCTCACATGTAGCAGGCTCTACAGATAACCTGCACAGGCGCATTAGAACTGAACATCCATCAGTGCAGTGGGAAGAAAAAAGACAAGTAAGTGAACCTGCTGCTACTGAAGGTGCCAGTTTGTCTGCTTCAGCGTTTACAGAACACCAGCACAACCACCTCCACCTACAACACAGAGCTCTATGCACAGTTTGTGAAAAAGGCTTTGTACTTTAAAATGTATTTTTTGGAGCACTCTGTTCCATGCTGAGTATAATAAGCCATATAAATAATACACATTTGATATAATGAGTTGTTGGGGACATTACAGGACCTGGTCCAGCTGGACCGGATCTCCCCTTCAGGACTGAACGTGGACGCAGCGCAGGGCGGATGATGATCCGAGTCACGTCTCTGTTTTATTAATGAATTACTTTAGTTTGTTCAGGAGCTTCAGACACACGCGTTTTATTTCACCTCCGATAAAAGAGTCCAGTGGCGTGCACAGACTTTCTGAAGGGCAGGGGCGAAAATACAGCATGTTCTCACCACTAATGAGGGCACTTTAGCGCATTTTTCAACATCCAGAAGGTTTCATTTCATCAGGAGAGTTTCTGTGAAACCTGCGAGAGTCTGCAGCAGGATGGAGACGACGCCCTAACATATTCACACACGCACAAACACACACAGCAGTGATGACGATACAAGATTATAAAGCATCTCGAGATAAAACTCATTATCATTCAGCTGTAATCATTCTATAATCGATCCAATCAATACTATTGATGTGCGCTGATTATCAGGGTACATGTGACGAAGCAGCCTGATTAACGCAGAAGTTTAAGGTTTTCTACTTGAATTGAGTTATCTTTGATTGAGTTTCTCAGAATTGTAAAAGGCAAAAAATGAACAATTTCTTCAATATTATGACAGCCTGATGAATATATAATCTTAATATCTAGCCAATAACTATATGATTTTTTTATTATTATCAGTGAATGTACAGACTTTATGCACTTCGTATTGTCTGCGTGACCAATGTATATACCTTTTTTCTTCTTTTCTTTTCTTCATTAATCTTTCATTATTCTTTACTGCTATTATTTTCTTATTATTATTTGCTGATTAGTTCTTTGTTTCATGAAAACTCTTGTTGTAATATTCCCTACTTGTCAATAAAGATTAAAAAAAGAGAAAAAATAAGCAGCCTGATTAACATGCAGCATGTTTCCACATTGTTCCTGTTGAGATGAAATAAGGTGAAATGACAAAGTGTCAGTGATGATGATCAGTTTTCTTACCGTCTCCAGAGCAGCTCAGCAGACAGAGACACACGAGAAGAAGAAGCTCCATAGTTGTTGATGTCCTCTGAGGATTCACCTCACTGATGGAGGCTCTATGTGACGGAGCTTCACACACTCCTCAACACTGATTGGTTCATCACAAACTGTTGCGGTTTCTCAGCCTGTAAGCAGTTTGCAACACATCCTGTATGAATATTTCAGAAAAAAAGTGTCAATGCCACATGTTTTAACTATTACAACTTCCACGTTCCCACGCTGCTTCACAACACCTCAAACTGTCTTTATTTCATCGGTTAGATTGAGAGATTCCTCGTGGCAGAAGGTAATACTGTGTGTTTAAACTCAGTTGAACACATTAGAAACTGGAGTTGATGGAGAGGACCTGAGCTCATTTCACAGGAGTGTCAGAGTATCAGACACAAAATGTTGGTAAACCCAACAGTCAGAAAACCTGCTATGTGCCCTGCATGGGGTTAACGTTGGTTACCTCTGCCCACACTGCACTCAGGTAACACACAGCTTCCCACAGTTGGTGAGCATGAACATGTTGGAACCACTGAGCAGCATTCAGGAGAATAATTACAATATAATAGATCGTTTTCTATTTTTCACAGACGTTTTACATTTACATTTTTACATTTTAAGGTATTTAGCAGACGTATTTGTCCAAAGTGACTTACAAATACTTTCACATTCTTACACTGATGGCAGAAGCTGCCATGCAATGTGCCAACTGCTCATCAGGAACAATTTGGGGTTCAGTGTCTTGCTCAAGGACACTTCAACATGCAGGTAGGGGGAGCCGATATTCTAACCAGCGATCTACTGTAAACTAAATGACCCACTTTACCTCTACAGCCGTTTCACTGTAACTCTATATCCTCTAACAGTGAAACCATGATCGAACGTTTGCAGGGGACGAGGAAATAGCAGCGTTCTCAAAACAGGATATGATACCCACACTACACACCAACCCACCCACACACACACACACCTCATACAGTCGTGTGTTTCACAGTTGAACCTGCTCCAACCTGACCTGTGACTGACTGAGCCTTCATCACACCATCACCTGTTACCAGTGAACCTGCTCACCTGTGGAGTCTTTTGTTGCCACTATCCCAAACTTAAAATAAAGAAATAAACATAGTTTATTACAGTATTTAATTAAATAAAGGACAAAATACAAGCAAATCCAACTTTTGCTGAAAGTTCTCAGTCATCCAGGTCACAGTAACTCTAAATGCTGAATCGTAGACAACTGGACATGTTTCAGTTACCTGAAGACGTTTAGAGGCTTCTTCAGTTCTAACTAACTGGAGAGGAGTCAACAGTCAGTCTGTCGTTGTTCTGTGGTGGATCTTTGTGGTTTTGGTGTTTTGCTTTCTGCTGTGCTTGCAGAGATGCACTGAGAGGCTGGGTGGAGTTTTTCACACATCATCTGATAATTTCTGGTCTTCACGTTACCTGCTGCCATTAAATTTGGTCAGTCAGTCGTGGTACATGGCTCTGGCTTTATCGCCCTCTAGTCAAACTATTTGTGTTTTCATGCTTTCTTCAGGAGATCTAATATTTCTGTGTTCTACCTTCAGTGTTTGTCAGCATATCCAGCTACCAGTGGCTCCACTTCCAGCAGCCCAGCACCTCTGCAGCCAACAGCCTCGCCCTGCACTCACCTGAGTCTCTACTCACCAAACTTACCACCAGCGCCAGTCTCTATCTATAGGGTTCAACGATCTACAACGAGGTGTATAGAATCATATGGCAAACTCTGAACCTGCGGATCCGACATCCCTCCACCAGGCTCTAAACATACAAGGAGTCCTCGTGGGAAAACTTGAGCATGTGATCCAGGGGATCATGGAATCACTCCAAACTCTGAACTCCAACACCTCCCAGATCGGCCACCAACTCAACCTGCTTGCCTCCGAGCCACCTGCACATCTCTCAACTACACCTGCAACTGAGAGTAAACCTCATGCTCTGAGCTCTGCCCGACCTTCTTATACTCTTGTCATCTCATGTCGATATTTGTGAATGAGATGACGAGGGTTTTTTTATTTTTATCAAATTTACAAAATGAGTTAGCATCTAGAGACGAGCCAGCATCCCTCGAGCAACTCATATCTCTATTAATCCATTAAGATAATCATCTAAGGGAGTGGCAGACAGACAGCGACAGACGAGGATTTCCAGAGCTCCCCCTGCTGTCCTGGAGGAACCAACACAGGTGGGAAGAACTCGCTTGACTCCAGAGGAACGTCAACACTGTACAAATAACTAACTGTGCATCTACTGTGGTCAGCCCGAACACTGCCCTGCCTTCTGCCTGACTCCTGGAAAACAAACTGTACGTCAAACCTGAGAAGCCTGCAGGCACGGCCTTACCCTCAAGGCTAAGGTAGGCAATTGCCTTTGGCCCCCCAACCTGCAGGGCCCCCAACCAGCTGGGCCCCCCAATGAGCAGGGGCCCAGGGCCTCCGGCCAGCAGCCCCCCACCATTGTATTTTTAAATTAGAATTGTGTACTTCTAAACAGAAAATAAAGAAAAAACAACAAATGAACAACAAAAAAGCTTAAAAATGCCCAAATCGTATTATCTCACTGTCTCCTGATCTCCATCCCCTCTGCTCACACACCATATACTACTGTAGTTAAACATACATCGTTTTGTAATGTTTTTGTGATACATTGCACAGTAATATGTAGTTATTGTTATACTGTTATTTCATAATTGCAATCTCATTCACTCTCTCTCTCATGAAAATACTATAGATTGTTTTTTTATTTCTCACAGATGTTTCACTGTAAATGTATCTTCTAACAGTTAAACCACAAGTGAAAGTTTGCAGGGCATGAGTTCACCAGGAAATAGCAGCCTTCTCAAAAGAGGATATGATACTCAGCACATCCAGCCGAACACACACCATCTGGTGAAACTAGAGCAGGACTAGAGCTCTTACGATTAATTGACTTCTTCCTCTGTGACAGTAAACTGAATATCTTTAGGTTGTGGGCAGAACAAGACATTTGAGGACGTCATCTTGGACTTTGAGGAACAATGATGGACATTTAATTTAGTTTTTAATAAAGTATAACTGTAGAATTCTAACATGCTGCTAACAAGCATCAACCTCCAGGAAGAAGACAGAAAGAGAGACGGAGTGAAAGAAAATGAGGATGATGTGAAAATCCTGTCAGTTCATATTCATACAGCTCAGAGCGGATGATGATGAACTGAGTCACGTCTGTTTCATTTATTACTGCGTCAGTTTATTCAGAGAGTCCAAAGTCCAACACACAACATCCAGAAGGTTCCAGGTAGTGTTGTAGTCAAGACCGCACCAACCGAGACCGAGACAAGGCCAAGACCTTATATATCAAAGGAAAATCACAACAAAACATCAAAATGTCCTGTCGTCTCCATACTCTGTGTGCAGGGGGGCGTGTCAGTCACTCTCACACTGACACCGGGCAGGTAGCAGCTGCAGCTGGGAGGAATCTTTGCACTACCAGTGATTTGAAGCTATTAGCTGTTTTTGAGAGGGTCCTAGTAAGGCAGTAAGCGGTGGTCATTCAAAAAAGAGACAAGAGAGACTGAGACAATACAGAGTAAAAATGCCCTCGATTCCAAGACAAGACCAAGAATCTCACAAAATGGTCTTGAGACCGATCTCAAGTACTACAACACTAGTTCCAGGTCAGAACAAGAGTTTATCAGAAACCATCAGAGTCTGCAGCAGGCAGGAGATGACGCACAAACACACACACACACACACACACACACACACACACACACACACACACACACACTGGTGAACCGACAGCCACAGAGCAGATCTGAGCGGCTGAGTGAACCCAGAGCAAATGAAACTGCAGCATTCTATACAGTCAGAACAAAGAACAATGAATGGCAGGTTCAGACAATAAGTAAACAACAGACATCGAGAGAGAGGAGTCTGCTCTTTGGAGAATGTGAACAGGGTCGGGGAGGATATCATACATTTAACACAGTGATCAAACCGAGTTGAGACGGCCTTTGATTAACTAGTTGATGTTACGTAAATGTGTATCTGCAGGTTGTAGGAGACAGGAATCACCAATTAGGTCTGGAGGTCAAAGGGCTCTACACTGATGTCACTCCAAATGTGTATTTTCTTCTTCAACACACACACACACACACACACACACACACACACACACTGAGACGTCACACTGTGTAAAAACCTGAATAAAACCAGAGTGCAGTCATTTACAATCAACCTGTTAATGACAACAGTTTATGAAGTGTTCCTGAGAACATGTTCAACATAGTTTATTAGTTTGAACCTGAAATATCTCATCTGTGTACAGTATTGAATTAAATATACGACATAAAAACTGCAAATGATTGCACTCTGTTGTATTGGTGTTTTAACTGTATGTTGACAGAGGTGCACACACCTGACCGAGAGCAATACATGTTTATATGGAAACAAAGAATGTGAACTGTTAAATCTAAATGTGAGATTTAATATGTAACTTTTTTATTTTCACATACAAACATATTTCTAACTATTTGTGACTCAAATGTAAAGAAAATGAGCAAAATATTGAAAATATATCAGTGAAAAAACTGCAATCAATTTATTTACATATGTACCAGACAACCTCTGTTTAATGTTCACATCTTTTTAATTTGATGTTGTGGAACAAAACATAAACGTTTCTTGAGATCATGTGTTAACCACAGATGCTGTTTGACCAGAAATGGAAAACAGCAGCCTTCTCAAAAGAGGATATGATACGTCTCACACCATCGATCGGCAACCGATCGCAATCGGCCGATAATGCCCCTATCGGTTTTGATCGGAGTTCTCAAAATAGATCACATCAGGCCGATCAGATGACTTTTAAGTATGAAGACAGTGCACTGACTGCATGCAGGGAGGGAATTTCATGGCCGCCGTTGCCCCGCACTTTGGCCTTGATGCCCCGTGAAAAAAAAACACCTCATCGTAAGGCCACAGTGGCCTCTGTGCCCCTGGCCCGGTCAGCGTAGTGATCTTGCCTTTAATTACAGCCACCTGAGTGCACAGTAGTCACTCACAGCAACTTCAGTGAGTCCGCGGTTCGCGCAGGTGGAGTCTCATCATCACGATGATCTCACATGAAAGCCTCTCAAACAGCAGCAGCGTGTCAAAACAGAAGAGCGAAACTTACAGCACAGCGAGCGAGCACAGCCGGTTTTGACATGATACGTAACTGACTTATGTGGTAGGATTTAGTCCGGTAAAGTTGGAAATATATTCACAGATTCGAACTTCCCGGATCAATAACTCATAAGTGAAACCTTGTTAAAACACAAACGACGGCTCGTTGTCTACCGTAGTGAGGAAGACAACGAGCTACAACCGTATGTTAATCAAAACGAGCGTCTGGACATTAACTCTGGTCTGTATGGTCAGCCAGCTGTGAGACGAGGGCGCAGGGACCGTCTACAAAGTGCAACACTGAAAAGAGAAACTACAAAAAATATTCAATAACTTCAGTATTATTCAGAGTGTAGTGTCACCAAAATCACTCCACACATCAGTGGTCTCCTGCTGGTTATTCTACATTTTTTTGTTTGGAAAAAATTTGCTTTGCGATAATTTTGGGGCATTTCTATTGGGAGAAATATTCAATAACACTAATATTCAGTGTGGTGTCACAAAAACCACCTCACCCTAACCCTACTTAACAAAAACTACTTTCCAATGTAACTTTAACTTGATTTTGGTATTAAAAAAATGTTTTAATACACAATCCATGTCTTATTATAAATTAGGATGTTATGGCATCAGTCTGAAAGGTAAATCAACAAATTTTACTCAGTGGCCTTTGTGCCCTGTCATGTGGCCTTGGTGCCCCTGAAAAAAAAAGTGAAGGCCAAATGGACTTGCCCCTAAAATGACAAAATTCCCACCCTGACTGCATTCCCACTAGTAAGCTACAGTTACTCTATGTAAGCTGAGTCCAAGTTGTCTCTAAGAGTCTCTAGAGTGTGAAATATCGCACATTGCCTCAGCCTGCAATAAAACGGTGGTCAATTCATTTTACTCTCTCATCTCCTAATTTTAATACTTAATAATACAATGTCAATGTTGTGTAAGAAGAATCATTAATTAAATATATGAAAGTTACACAAGACAACAATATAGAAGAATTTATGGATTTGACATTGTGATCGGTGATCGGCAATATCGGGATCGGCAGATACTGCTTTTGGTGATCGGTGATCGGCCCCAAAAATCATGATCGGTGCATCTCTAATCATAACAAAACATCAAAATGTCCTGTCGTCTCCATACTCTGTGTGCAGGGGGGCGTGTCAGTCACTCTCACACTGACACCGGGCAGGTAGCAGCTGCAGCTGGGAGGAATCTTTACACTACCAGTGATTTGAAGCTATTAGCTGTTCTTGAGAGGGTCCTTTTCACTCTTATCAGTAAGGCATGGACAAAAAGCCTATCAGCCGTGGTCGTTCAAAAAACCTGAGTCCAACCAGTCAGAGAACGAGACAAGACCTGGAACCTCAAAAATTGGTCTTGAGACCGATCTCAAGTACTGCAACACTAGTTCCAGGTCAGAACAAGAGTTTATCAGAAACCATCAGAGTCTGCAGCAGGCAGGAGGTGACACACACACACACACACACACACACACTGGTGAACCGACAGGCACAGAGCAGATCTGAGCCGCTGAGTGAACCCAGAGCAAATGAAACTGCAGCATTCTATACAGTCAGAACAAAGAACAATGAATGGCAGGTTCAGACAATAAGTAAACAACAGACATCGAGAGAGAGGAGTCTGCTCTTTGGAGAATGTGAACAGGGTCGGGGGGGATGTCATACATTTAACACAGTGATCAAACCGAGTTGAGACGTCCTTTGATTAACTAGTTGATGTTACGCAAATGTGTATCTGCAGGTTGTAGGAGACAGGAATCACCATTTAGGTCTGGAGGTCAAAGGGCTCTACACTGATGTCACTCCAAATGTGTATTTTCTTCTTCAACACACACACACACTCACACACACACACACACACACTGAGACGTCACACTGTGTATAAACCTGAATAAACCCAGAGTGCAGTCATTTACAATCAACCTGTTAATGACAACAGTTTATGAAGTGTTCCTGAGAACATGTTCAACATAGTTTATTAGTTTGAACCTGAAATATCTCGTCTTTGTCTCCAGTATTTAATTAAATATAGGACATAAAAACTGCAAATGATTGCATTGTTTTATTGGTGTTTTAACTGTATGTTGACAGAGGTGCACACACCTGACCGAGAGCAATACATGTTTATATGTAAAAGAAAAAGTGAAGTGTTAAATCTGAATGTTAGATTTAACATGCAACTTTTTTATTTTTACAGACAAACATATTTCTAACAATTTGTGCCCCAAATGTGAAGAAAATGAGCAAAATATTGAAAATATATCAGTGAAAAAACTGCAATCAATTTATTTACATTCATGTCCCAGACGACCTCTGTTTAATGTTCACATCTTTTTAATTTTATGCTGTCGAACAAAACAGAAACGTTTCTTCAGCTCATGTGTTAACCACAGATGCTGTTTGACCAGAAATGGAAAACAGCTGCCTTCTCAAAAGAGGATATGATACGTATCACCCCCATCTAACACACTTGAATGACAGGAAGCTTGAAATCCATTTTCTCAGTAACAATATAATCATAAAGATTTTAACTCTGAGTTGTCACACTGTGTATAAACCTGAATAAACCCAGAGTGCAGTCATTTACAATCAACAGTTCATGAAGTGTTCCTGAGAACATGTTCAACATAGTTTATTAGTTTGAACCTGAAATATCTCTTGTTTGTCTCCAGTATTTAATTAAATATAGGACAAACTAAGAGCAAAAGATTGCACTTTGTTTTATTGGTGTTTTAACTGTATGTTGACAGAGGTGCACACACCTGACCGAGAGCAATACATGTTTATATGTAATAGAAAAAGTGAAGTGTTAAATCTAAATGTGAAAGGGGACCCATTCAGATTTAACATGGAACTTTATTTTTACATACAAACTGTCAAAATAGTTGAGATCCATTTACTCCTGTCTAATATAAATACCAGTATGTACACACACACGGAGAAAGTTGAGAGTCATATACTCCTGTCAGACACAAATATAAGAAAGGGACATTATAGTTTGTCCTGAAATGATTCTGCAATATATCAAAACTTTACTTGCTGCACTGTGTTTGCCATAAATTCATTGGAAAGTGTTAAACCACTACATTAAAGGTGTGTTGAAATAGGAAGTGAAGAGGAAAGTGCAACACGGGGTGTCTGTGAAAAAGAGGAAGTGTTACACTCAAGGCTCTGTCTGTCATTCTGTCTCTGATGATCATTTTTGACTTAGTATTAACCCTCTGGCCTTGTTCGTTTTTACTACCCTCTCAGCTTGTTCGTGGCCAAAAATGGCCATCAACAGATTGAGTCTGTAATTTTTGGGATTTTGTATGTTTTTTGATGCTTTTACTGCATAAAATGTTTAATTAATATCAGTTCTTGTCATAAGTACAAAAAATTAATTCATTTTTAATTTTTTAACCCCTCAAATGCCAATTTGTTTGCACAATGCGCTTGTTGGACAACTACCACAACAATGATCACTGCCTATCTTCTCAGTGCTACCGGTTTATCTTGTATTATCAATAACACAGTCTGAGATATGTAACTGATTAACAACAACATTGATTATTATGCATTGTTATTTTTGTGCAGGGAAGGCAAAGTAGAAAAAACTCCCTCTCAGCTTGTTCGTGGCCAAAAGTGTCCACCTCCTGTTTACATTTTCAAAATGCTATAAAACTAATATATATATTGAAAAAAATCCTTTTTTTTTACCAGTTTTTTTAATTTGCATCAGTCCTTGTCATGAAAACTGAAATTTCATTCAAATTCAGAATTTTAACCCTTTAAATGCCTATTAGATAACATAATGCTGATGATTTGTAAGGGAGAATAGCATTAAATCAGCATGTTTTTACAAAATAATACATGCTACCTGAATTATTCTTTAACCATCATTGCAGCTTAATGTGTGTCAATAATAAGCAGTATCAATGATTTTTATGCTTCATTAGTTTTTTGTGCAGTGACAGAAAAACATAAAAACTCCCTCTCAGCTTGTTCGTGGCCAAAAGTGTCCACCTCCTGTTTACATTTCTAAAATGCTATAAAACTAATACATATATAAAAATAATTCCACTTTTTTTCCCCAGTTTTTTAAATTTGCATCAGTCCTGGTCATGAAAACTAAAATTTCATTCAAATTCAGAATTTTAACCCTTTAAATGCCTATTAGATAACATAATGCTGATGATTTGTAAGGGAGAATAGCATTAAATCAGTATGTTTTTACAAAATAATACATGCTACCTGTATTATTCTTTAACCATCATTGCAGCTTAATGTGTGTCAATAATAAGCAGTATCAGTGATTTTTATGCTTCATTAGTTTTTTGTGCAGTGACAGAAAAACATAAAAACTCCCTCTCAGCTTGTTCGTGGCCAAAAGTGTCCACCTCATGTTTACATTTCTAAAATGCTATAAAACTAATACATATATAAAAATAATTCCACTTTTTTTCCCCAGTTTTTTTAAATTTGCATCAGTCCTGGTCATGAAAACTAAAATTTCATATAAATTCTGAATTTTAACCCTTTAAATGCCTATTAGATAACATAATGCAGATGATTTATAAGGGAGAATAGCATTAAATCACCATGTTTTTACAAAATAATACATGCTACCTGAATTATTCTTTAACCATCATTGCAGCTAAATGGTTGTCAATAATAAGCAGTATCAATGATTTTTATGCTTCATTAGTTGTTTGTGCAGTGGCAGAAAAAACATAAAAACTCCCTCTTAGCTTATGCATGGCCAAAAGTGTCCACCTCCTGTTTGCTTACAAAATGCTATATACAAACACTATATACTGAAAATATTTGCTCCTTTTTTCAAATTTGACATCAGTCCTGATCATGAAATCCAAAATTTTAATCAATTCCAGAATTAACTGGGTCGTTTTCCCATGTAAATCTCCATGCTCCAGGCATAGGAGGTTGCCACATCACAGGTGAACCAGATTTTAATGCCATACTTTGCAGGCTTGTTGGGAATATATTGTAGATGTCAGTGGTGTGCATGGGGGGGTGGGCAGTGGCCTAATTGTTGGAAAATGCACACTAAAGTGCCCTCTTGGGTGCCAAAATGTGCGCTGAAGCACCATCTTGGGAGCCAAAACGCGCGCTGAAGTGCCCTCTTGGGAGCCGAAATGCGCGCTGAAGCACCATCTTGGGAGCCAAAACGCGCCAAAAAGTGCGTTAAAGTGCCCTCTTGATTGGCAAAACACAACAAACTGCCCCCTTGGCTGGTTAAAACATGATAAACTGCCCTCTTGGGTGACAAAATCAGGCACTAAAGTGCCCTCCTCGGAGCCAAAACGCGCGCTACTGTGCCCTCTTCAGTCGCAAGAACGTGCTGTATGTGCCCTTTTTTTGCCTTTCGCCCCTGCCTTTCAAAAGGTCTGTGCACGCAACTGGTCGAAGTCCACAATGACCTATGAATGCAACATGCTGCTCGTCAACACACACACATCAACCCCTGGATTAAATAAGAGGGGGGCTGGAAGTCCCATCAGTGGTGTTGCTGTCATCCTCTGAGGAAGGTGTCCCATCATCTTCAGGAGAGGACGTGTCCTCATCTTGGGTAGAAGATTTCTCCTCCTCAACCGCAGAGGATTTCTCTCCATCTTTACTCTCTGAGCCAATCACATACTCAAGTGCTTCAGTCAGGGCATATGACCTTCTCGCCATCCTACAGATAAAGAAGGATCTGGGAGTTGATAGGCTCACTTATAGCATTAGTACTGACTGCACCTGCAAAAACTCCAGGACAGATTTATAAACAGTGTCAGACTTTGTTTTTGTTTCCCCAGAAGCCAGAGGTCAAGATGACCTGTGATCCTTTTTTTGGAGAGCAGCTATTTGAGAATGTAAAGGCTATTGTGTAGTTGTGTGTGGCATTTTTTATGAAAAGATCAAAGTTACAGGTGTTTTCAACCTGTGCATCACAGCCAGGTTTGCCTTGGAAACTCAAAGCTCAATAACCTGTACCAAGAGTAATTCACCAAAACTTGTATGGTATGATACACTGTAATTTATGTCACTTTATCTTGCTAATACTAAATTTTTTTTTCATGCACAAACACACATCATTACCTGACATCCTTAGGATCACACCTATGTCAAAATTGTGTCATTCATTTGCTCCATTGGAGTGCAGGAAGCCATCATACGCCCCTAGTGGAAACTAAGAATATTAACTGAAATTGCTCCCTTGCCCAAAAATGGACTAATGACACAATCTGGTAAAAAACATTAAAAACTAAAATTTTCAAGTGTTGAGTTTAGAATGAAAGCCATTTTACCTAAATTATATGATTTTATACTGTAAATCACAAGGAATTAAAAAATGTGGTTTTAATGGGTTTCAATTGGCCAAAAGTGTCCACAATAGAGCCATAAGGTACAATTGTAGATACACAGTATAATATTGACATATTTAAACAGCAGGTTTTGAAAATTGAAAGATCAGCCAAAAATCCAGACCCTTGGGAAATATCATTCCATATGCATTAACACAGCTAAAATGATCAACAAAAAGGAAGTGAGGTGGACACAAATGGCCAGCATAGAGTCCAGAGGGTTAACTTTGCAAAGTTAAAGGAGGTGTAAGGTGTAACCATGATGTATTGAAGTTTAGAGAGCTAATGAAAATCAGTAAAGAAACAGTGTTGAGCTGAGGTCATGAGAAAGTGTTAAAGAACTGGTCAGGTCAACGTGAGGCCAAAAGGATGTGTCGAAATCTGATCACGCTTTGGGCACGGGCACAGACCGTGACCTAGGCATGTTGGATCATTATGAAATCGTCAGCCGTCATCAAGGGACTATTAGTCATTGAACGGAGAGATGGTGGGAAAATGTCCTAATAAGGACATAAAACCGTGCCACCGTCCAAAGCAAGAGAGAAGCGTTATGAAATCTTAATCAAGGGGTTATCAACCAGTGAATGGAGAGATGCTGAAAACATGTCCTAATAAGGACACAAAACCAAGCCAGTGTCAGAAGCAAGAGTGTATATAACCTGAGGAGCACGGACTAAAGTTCGTTCTTCCACTAGCTCAAGCCTTGAAGAAACACAAGTTAAAGTTGTGGACATTGATTTTATGTCTCTTTGATTGGAAGTAAAAGTCAGGTGTTAAGTGTGCATAATATCTTAAAGGTTCTTAAAGGTTACTCTACCCTACCAAATTGAAACAGGCCCTTAGGGTTTACCAAAAGCCAGCTTAAAATCCCTATTTAAAATTCCCACTTTTTAGCAACCTTTTATAGGTTATAGGGATCTAACCCTTTATAACGGAGAGCTGGTCGAGTACCTCCTGGACAGGGGTAAAGCTCGGGATCTAACAAGTGGCGCCCAACGTGAATAAAGAACTCCAGCGGAGAGCCAGCCGCTGCTCTGTGGGACGCCATCCAACACATGGCGCCCAACGTGAATAAGGAACTCCAGCGGAGAGACAGCCGCTGCTCTGAGAGACGCCCCGAGACAGGCGTGCAACGGCAGAAAGTTTCTGCCGAACGCCGGTGACAGAGGGATCCGCCAAGGCAAGGGGGATTTCCAGGCAACCAGCCAGAGTGAGCTGAGTCACCAGACCAACAAAAGCCTGCAGGAAGCGGGCGTGGTAGCTGACGCAGGTTGAAGGAGCCAGGTCCGGTCGACGGCGCAGAATAGCCCAGCAGTCTGCCGATCATCCCTGACTCAGTGCGCAAAGAGAGGCTTTGGGAGGCAGACGACTCGAGACGACAAAGACACGACATGGCTGAGGCAAAGCAGCCAAGTGAGATGCCGGACCCGGGGACCCAGGACTCGGTCGAGGAGGGGGTCGAGGAAGCCGGAGCAACAAGAGCAGCCCACAGGCTCCCCTGCAGCGTAATCCTGAGGGGAGGTGGGCACCTGGGAGATTTTTCAGCAGAGAAAAATCTTTTTGTTGTGTTCGAGGAGTGGGATGAATCACCCAAGGGAAGGGTGGTCCCAAATGTGTCCGTGCAGGGAGTGGTGCAGGCCGTGCCTGCATCGTTAGGCCATGGGTGCACCCTACCCACACGGAAGGAGTTGGAAAAGCAGCAGCTCTGGATTCCGGGGAGCCAAGTTCGCCATGTTTTAAAAGTATGTGGGAAGTACAACGCAGGGCGCCGAGGACAACGGGTGGATGGCTTAACCATGAAGAGTACCATCCCCTGGGGATCAGTCTGCATGGATGTGGCTGGTCACCGGGGATTGACTGGGAAGAAAGGTGAGAAATACCTCCTGGTGCTAGTAGAGGAGATACTGGATGGTAATACAGTATCTTTGTAGAAGAAAGGGATCCAGGGAGTGGAGCAGCTTGAGCCGATTCCTAGCTAGAAGAAGACCAGGAACCAGAAATGGCCAGCAGCATACAGCACCTGCCACCCTACATCAGACTGGCCACTGTATATGGGGTGGTCACCATGAGAAAGAACTACCTCAGGGCTCTGGATAGGCAGAGCCCTGAAGAAATTGAATTTTGCCAAAGAAATTCCTGTCAGAAGAGAAGGAGTAATTGGAGTGTAGAGAAGTAAATAACTGTTGTGTAGTATGCATGAAGCCTACTACATTGACGGTCCAATGGAAAGGACCAGGTCATGAAAAACCTGCAAGGCCCAACAGGGCCAGAGGAGAGTTCAAAGGTATGGACTACAAACCTGTAAAAGTTATGAATGCCTACATCTGTGGATTATGTTGAGTAACATCATCATGACTGTGATCGGATATGTGTGGCCATCCACATAGCCACACTTCTTGCAAGCTGCTTCCTGCAAGAAAGAGGAAGAAGACGTTGCAAGAAAGAGGGAGAAGATGTTGGCTAATCAAGCTCAGCACAAAGTCATCTCGTTTATGATTTATGCTGCCTTCTTCCCCTTCCGAGAGACTGCAGGGGGCTCAGGGGGGACTCCCTCAGTTATGCTGAGATCCCCCTGGCTGGCCTCTTTGGCAGAGGCACTCCTGAAGAAATTTCTAGATGGAGACTTGGAAAGTACAGGTCTCTACTGGCATGCTTACGCTTTGCACAATATTAATCTACAATCAGACTTTGTGTTGTAACACCTTGCTGGATGGAGCAAGCTGTATCCACCGCAGAGCCAACCCGGAGCAAGCTGCCAGCGCTGAGGGTATCCTCTTTGTCGCCTGCCCTGGAGAAATCGACGGCCGACACAGATACCCAGATTGACTGGGTTAGCTGGTGTTCGGGAGGAGCAACAGGAAACAATGTCGAGGAAGGACTCTCATCACCAAGCTCTGGGAGAGCGGCGGCGGAGAGTCAACAGCCATAGCATCTCAACTTGACCAGACAATGATGGAAACCGACAGCACCGGGCCGGGACCATCTTCAGCTGAGCACACCCCCTGCAGAGACGAGTCCATCATCGATGCACTGACTCAGCCACCGATGCCATCAGTAGACTCACCTGTCAGCTGAGGGGATGAGGGAGCTCCTACAGAGCATCAAGTCGGCGGGACTGATACAGCTATATCGTCCCAACTTGACCAAGCTGCGACGGGAAAGACGGCGCCGAGCCAGAGCCGGCTTCAGCGGGTGAGCCCATCATCATCATCGATGCCCTGGGTCTGTCACCAATACCGGCAGCAGGCTCACCGTTCACCTTGGACGGTGAGGCAGATGGTTGCGTTGTGCTCATGTAGGAAGCACTGGAGACGACAGCAGTGCCTGATCTCAAGAAGGGGGTGTCAAAATAGTTGAGATCCATTTACTCCTGTCTAATATAAATACCAGTATATACACACACACAGAGAGAAAGTTGAGAGTCATACACTCCTGTCAGACACAAATATAAGAAAGGGACATTATACTTTGTCCTGAAATGATTCTGCAATATATCAAAACTTTACTTGCTGCACTGTGTTTGCCATAAATTCATTGGAAAGTGTTAAACTATTACATTAAAGGTGTGTTGAAATAGGAAGTGAAGAGGAAAGGGCAACACGGGGTGTCTGTGAAAAAGAGGAGGTGTTACACTCAAGGCTCTGTCTGTCATTCTGTCTCTGATGATCATTTTTGACTTAGTATTAACTTTGCAAAGTTAAAGGAGGTGTAAGGTGTAACCATGATGTATTGAAGTTTAGAGATCTAATGAAAATCAGTAAAGAAACAGTGTTGAGCTGAGGTCATGAATAGGGCTGGGCGATATATCGATATAAAACTTATATCGATATATTTTTTAAATGTGATATGGAATTAGACCATATCGGATACATCGATATAGTTCAAATTTGCGCTGTGATCCTTGCTCCGGGCATGCCGCTGACCAGGAGCTCTCTGCACTGCTCCCCCCGCCCCTCCTCCTTCATGCACAGAGAGGGGAGGGGCTGGAACAGACACTCCGGCACTCTTCAACAAACACTTTGGTGGCCGCCGTTGCCCCGCACTTTTGCCTTGATACCCCGAGAAAAAAAATCATCGCGAGGCTACCGGACAGCGTAGCGAACTTGCCTTGAATTACAGCCACCTGAGTGCACAGTAGTCACTCACAGTAACTTAAGTGAGTCCGCGGTTCGCGCAGGTGGAGTCTCATCATCACGATGATCTCACGTGAAAGCCTCTCAAACAGCAGCAGCGTCTCAAAACAGAAGAACGAAACTAACAGCACAGCGAGCGAGCGCAGCCGGTTTTGACATGATACGTAACTGACGTATGTGGTAGGATTTAGTCCGGTAAAGTTGGAAATATATTCACAGATTCGAACTTCCCAGTCAATAACTCATAAGTGAAACCTTGTTAAAACAAAACTGACGGCTCTTTCCTACCGTAGTAAGGAAGACAACGAGCTACAACCGTATGTTAATCAAAACGAGCGTCTGGACATTAACTCTGGTCTGTATGGTCAGCCAGCTGTGAGACGAGGGCGCAGGGACCGTCTACAAAGTGCAACACTGAAAAGAGAAACTACAAAAAATATTCAATAACTTCAGTATTATTCAGAGTGTAGTGTCACCAAAATCACTCCACACATCAGTGGTCTCCTGCTGGTTATTCTACAATTTTTTTGTTTGGAAAAAATGTGCTTTGCCATAATTTTGAGGAATTTCTATTTGGGAGAAATATTTAATAACACTAATATTCAGTGTAGTGTCACAAAACTCACCTCACCCTAACCCTACTTAAAAAAACTGTTTTGTAATGTAACATTAACTTGATATTGGTATTTAAAAAAAATGGTTAAATAAAATATCCATGCCTATTATAAATTAGGATGTTATGGTATCAGTCTGAAAGGTAAATCAACAAATTTTATTCAGTGGCCTTGGTTCCCCTGACAAAAAACAAAGTGAAGGCCAAATGGACTTGCCCCTAAAATGACGAAATTCCCACCCACATGTCATATTTGGCTTTGACTTTGACTGAACATTTGCTCTCAAATGTACCCTGCAACACTAGTTCCAGGTCAGAACAAGAGTTTATCAGAAACCATCAGTCTGCAGAAGGCAGGAGATGACGCTCACACACACACACACACACACACACACACACACACACACACACACGCACACACTGGTGAACCGACAGGCACAGAGCAGATCTGAGCCGCTGAGTGAACCCAGAGCAAATGAAACTGCAGCATTCTATACAGTCAGAACAAAGAACAATGAATGGCAGGTTCAGACAATAAGTAAACAACAGACATCGAGAGAGAGGAGTCTGCTCTTTGGAGAATGTGAACAGGGTCGGGGGGGATGTCATACATTTAACACAGTGATCAAACCGAGTTTAGACGTCCTTTGATTAACTAGTTGGTGTTACGCAAATGTGTATCTGCAGGTTGTAGGAGACAGGAATCACCATTTAGGTCTGGAGGTCAAATGGCTCTACACTGATGTCACTCCAAATGTGTATTTTCTTTTCAACACACTCTGAGTCGTCACACCTTGTATAACCCTGAATAAAACCAGAGTGCAGTCATTTACAATCATTTACAATCAACACGTCATAAACTGACAACAGTTTATGACGTGTTCCTGAGAACATGTTCAACATAGTTTATTAGTTTGAACCTGAAATATCTCGTCTTTGTCTCCAGTATTTAATTAAACTAGTGCAGTGCCCGTAAGAAAAATGTATTCCTATAAAAAAGTGGGAGGTTAAGTAGCTTTTTCATGGATGGCCAAATGAGGCTGTGTTTGAAGGTGGGACGTCAGGGATATTTAGGTTTGTTGTGAAATCCGATATTTCTGGGTATAATTGGCAGTTTTTGACTATTTTTGATTTTGCCATTATATTTCACCTTAAAAACTATTTACTTGGTGTCATTATTTTCAGCACAACCTCACATGTGTGACTGTACAGTTATTTCTTTATTTTTGACATACTGTATTAACACAATGGACCTAAAATCACAAAAACCATAAAAATCCAAGTAGAAAAAGTTAGTTTTTTTTACTGTGAAAACCACGTTTAACAAACCATTTTGTATTACTTATTATGCAAATGCAAATTGGTGTTTGCTAAATATGTGCATACATTTCAAAAATTTATAAAGTTATATGTAACTATTTACATTTAAATGAGGGCAATGCTCAGGTCTGCCTGAGCTCCTTCCAGCTGAATTAAGAGCTGCACTGCCTGCTCCATATTCAGCATCTCCTCATTGTGTCGACTCATTAAACAAAAAACCGACTCCACTACTCACTAAACACACTACACCAAACACTACATAACACACTAACTATACACTCCAAATACGCTAAATGTCACAAATCTCTCAACTCTCAATATCGCTGTCTATACACCGACCGTCGTTCGGCCTGTCAATCATCCGCCTAGGTCCCTCCCACAACTTCCTGTTCTTCAACAACCAAACTTGCTGCTTGGACACTTTCGTGACAAAAGCCCGTTTTTACTGTTTCTTCCTGCACCAGACACTAGGGCTGGGCGATATGGCCTCAAATCAATATCACGATATATTGAGCAACTCACCTCGATAACGATAAATGAACGATAAGTAACCCCCCCCCCCCCCACCTAAAAAAAGGAAAAAAATCCTGTGTATTTACAGAAATGCCACTTTAAAGGACTGTAAAACTACATTGTAGTTAAGATTTATATTATTTATTTAGTAGTTAAGAACAACTGATAAGCACACGATTTAACAGCTGAAAAGCACAGATTACTTGAAATGACAACAACTGAACAAGTTTAAAAGTATAAAATATACAGTCCCTTATAAACAAATTCTAAGCTTCTCGCGTCTCGCTTTTTTTATTTCTTCGAATTGAATCACATGGTTGTACTGCAGGTGGTGGAAGAGGTTGGATGTAAATAAATAAACATTTTGAGGACTTCAGAATCAGAATCTAAGACATGAGACAAAATAGTAGAGAAGTTGACATTGCTGCTTAATAATATGTTAACCTCTTGAGCATTAGAGAACTTTTTTTACCATTATTTTCTTTACCATTATATATTTTTGATAGACACAGAATCTGTTTCAGAAGTCAGAGGGTCACATGCCATGGAAGCTATTGAGAAAAAAAAATCAAGATTTCCCCATATTAATATTCATATAAAATAGAGGAAGCACTAAAGTACAATAAACATAGCTGTGTCTCATTCGTCCAGTTTACTAATACAATCTGCTGCTGGAGTCACTGGGCCCCATGACATGGAAGATATTGAAAGAACTGCAATTATTTTGTATTAATATATTTATGCTAAGTAATTTGATGACAGTCCCTAAATAAGTTTCCAGCAATTCAATGCCATGTTCTGGGAGGTGAGCTAACCGTCCTCCTGCTGCTCACACTGGGTGAACCTCAGTGAAGTCGCGGCTGGACCCGAGTATGAGGACACTCACGTGTCAGACCACGCAGAGACACAAATGCAGACAACAATGGAGGGAGGAGAGAGATGCGCGCTTTCTAGCTGGAAATACAGTCATTATTTTTAATGAATAAAAAACAAAACACAAATGTTTGATCAATGGACCGAACCAGCCGAAGACAGTGGCCTGTTGCAGCCTTTGAACGCAGCATCATTACACAAACTGTCCGCGACTCACAGCGAGAGTGGGTTCACTTGATTACTAACCTGGCATAGCTGGTGTTGCATCAGCGGGCGGAGTTTGCCATCAAATTAATGTAAAATAAGCACATTGGTATACGCCGGGGTAGATTAATCAAGTGGACCTAACATGTCCCCTGTCCCTAGTGGATGTTATGCCTATGACACCGAATATACCAACATGGCCAAAATGACGTCGGTTATCGTCGTGAATTTCGGTATAGGTAAATTTTCGGTTTATCGCCCAGGCCTACCAGACACAAAGCAAACGTGACGGCAATGTTCGCGAAAAAGCGTGGCGGACATTATTTACCCCAAGTCTGGTTTTGGACGTGCCGGTGGGTCCAGTCCGTTGACTCGTGAGGTGGGCCGTGTGGGTGGGCTAGCAGCTAGCTACACATGAACATCCACAGATTCCGATTCCACTTTATTGTCCACTCGTCTCCGGATCTCCTCAGACCCGAACAGACTCGGTCCAGACTCGTTTAGTCTCATTAATCCACAACAGTCAGTTTAGATGCCCAGAACAGAACGGGAACGAACCGCTGGCAAAATCCCGGTCCAGCTCAAGCCGCTGCAGGTATAAATTCGCCGTATAAGCCTGCTCTGCAGTGATTGGCTCTGGTGCGCACGTGACTGTGGTGGCTCCGATGGACAATGCTCGCGGAATTTGTAAAGCATTCCGACGTCACACACCCTTGAACCACGCAGCAGCCATGTGGAAACTCTCAGGTCAGTCTGATCCTGATCCGCAGAGATATTTGAGGCAAACACAGACAGACAGAGATTCCTTGCTTTCATAGAGAGATATAGGACAAAAGAACTGCAAATGATTGCACTCTGTTTTATTGGGGTTTTAACCGTATGTTGACAGAGGTGCACACACCTGACCGAGAGCAATACATGTTTATATGTAAACTGTTACGGCCACAACATACAGATGGCTCATTCTGTGGCCATACACATATTAAAGATTCACAACCCAAAAATACATAAGATTTTATTAATGAAAATTAAATCAACCAAAAATTAACACTACCAGAGTCTGGAGGTCTGGCACAAAAAAAAAACAAGAATGAAGAGAGTCCAGGCCAGCCACGCAATGGGCCGTAGGACCCAGACTCCCTTCCCTAAAAATTTAATAAATAGTAACCTAAGTTAACAAACTAATTCCCCGAAAACATAGCTACCAGACCTCCATTCTCAAGGTACAAAAACAAAGAAACAAAACAGAACAAAAACTGCCTCAATCGTAGGCAGTCTGGAGCCCGACAGCACAGGCGCCTGAGAGGACGGGAAGAGCAAGAGAACGAGCGGCATCTCCAGCGTCTCTTAAATAGACCACAGGATAATCACACTCGTCAGACACACACCTGGTGTGAAGAGGAGAAAAGGAGAAAGGGCGGGCAAGCATAACATCCCCACCCTAAGTTAGTGATTTCTTTTTTTTTTTTTTTAATGAAACAAATCACAAAGAAAACATACAGCCAACTGCAAGCGCAACTACATACAGCCATAACAGGCACATTAGATGAGCCGACGTACACCTCAAAATGAGTTAAAGCCAGAACCAGGGCAAGAGCCTCTTTTTCAATAGTCGAATACACATGCTGATGACGGTTGAATTTCTTTGAGAAGTAGGACACAGGGTGCTCTACTCCATCACCACCATCCTGCAGCAGAACAGCTCCTGCCCAACTCACTCGCATCAACAGCCAGTTTAAAGGGCTGATCAAAGTTAGGCGCAGCCAACACGAAAGCCTTCGTCAGCAGGGTCTTAATCTGCTGGAAAGCATAGAGAACGTTGTCAACGTCAGTCGCGGGGGGGGGGGACACGGACGGACGGAAAGACGGTCATCAACTCCGTCAGCCGGGGGACGGACGGACGCTCATCGCCGTCAGCCGGGGGACGGACGGGCGCTCATCGCCGTCAGCCGGGAGCTCCTAGCCTACAACCGGGGGATGGACGGACGGACGGACGCTCGTCACTGTCACGCGCGGAGTATAGCGGCGCAGACCTAGCGGTATAGCGGCGCTGCGCCGCTGTTCCACCGTCTGGGGAGAACCCTGGTAATCTAGTAACTGTAACTGTCTTTGGCAACAAGTTAAAAATACCACAGCTGTACGTGGAGAAGCGTCCTAACTCCCGCCCGTCCTACAGACTCCTCGTCACATTTCTGCCCTGCGTCTGTCACCGGCAAAGAAAACTTTACCTCACCGAGTGTTTCTGATGAAAAAAATCTCTGCGACGGTCAGCCCTCCGGACCGAGACTTCAGTGAACTTTACCCCGGAAGACAGTCTCCGTCGGTTTTGACTGACAGGGGAGACACCGGGGAAACCCCTTGAAAACACACACACGTCATCTTCATGACGTGTACCGTCACGCCTCTTTAGGAGCCGCAGTGCCGGCTTTCTGTTTGAATTACACAGCGGTTCGTCTTTACAGCGGTGTTTCGCTCCTTGTGAAAGAACAACGGCGGAGAATTGGTGAACGACCGCTGCGGTGTTAATGTGGTGTCACTTACAGCTCATAGGGCTGATCTGAACTGGAAGTTGTGTCGCGATTCTGCCTTCTCACAGCGCGAGACAGGTTCGTGGATCTGAGTGTCGCGATTTCGGCTTCGATACGTGTATCGTTACAGCCGTAGCCGCTTGACCAAACTCGCCAAGTTAAGCGTCAAATTCGCTTTACACAATCTCTCGAATACTTCTCTTATCTACTGCACATGACTCTGCCAGGAATCTGAATAAATCACCAGGTCATCCAAATAAGCTTCGCATCCAGAAAGACCAGACAGCACGATGTTAACCAACCTCTGAAAAGTAGCGGGAGCATTACGCATCCCAAAGGCCATAACTGTGTATTGCAAAAAATCGTCAGGCGTAACAAAGGTCGAGATGTCCTTAGCACAGTCAGTCAGTGGAATTTGCCAGCAGCCCTTCAGTAAATCAAGCTTTTTCACGTAAGAAGCGTTACCCACTCTGTCGATACAGTCATCCATCCTAGATAAAGGATAAGAGTCAGGTTTTGTTACGTTATTGACTTTACGAAACTCCGTGCAAAACCGGTCAGATTTATCAGACTTGTCGACAAGTAAACAGGGAGAACTCCACGAACTCAAGCAGGGCTCTGCAATCCCGTTCTCAAGCATACACTCAACCTCTTTTCTGAGACGGCGCCGCTTATCAGGATTCACACGAGTGTTGCTTAATCGGTAAACAGTCACCTACGTTGATATCATGTTGTAAAACTGATGTACGTGAAGCGGCTTATGTGACATAATCACCTCCACCACCGGGCCTGAAAAAAATTCTAGGGGAAACACTGGACAATGTGAATAAACTCATGTTGACAATAATTTGACACAAATGAAATGGTAGTTGCATATCACTCACAGCTACACAGGATATACAGCCAAGAAGTTAGCTTTCTGTAAGTACTTTGTTTATTAATTTTACATATTGTGTTATTAAGGCCTGAAAAAAACTCATTTATTTCATCATATATTAAGTGTTAAAATAACATTTTTCATAATCAAATAAGTTACTTTTAATTGTTAATTTTCTTGTTCTGAGTTTTCTCCATTAAAATCTTCTGTAAATGCAATAATTACAGTTTACTATATGCGATGATATGAATATTGATAAATGTATAATTAAATGTGTTAAAATGAACACTTCGGTGTTATTTCGCTTTTAAAAAAATATCATGACACAATGAATACATTCATCACGCAGGTGGGTATTTACATGAGACCACAGAGAGTTTAAAATCTAACGGTCAAAATGACCGTTTATGGCCGTTGGAAATCTGGCTCTTCTAGCTAGCTAGCTAAGTGTGTGTGTGTGTGTGTGTGTGTGTGTGTGTGTGTGTGTGTGTGTGTGTCTGTGCAGGACCTGTTAATCTTCTCCCCGTTTTTCATTAGCATGTAGTGATTACAGCATGTGAATCGCCGACCGTCTTGATCTTTAGGAAAGTCTGTGTCCATTTGAACGGGTCCTTTCTGAACAACTGCGCATCTCCTCTCTGTCACTGAGACCTTTTGGCCACGGTGCCGGGTCATCCTCCAGTAGGTCAACATCATTTTCGTCGTCAGAAGAAGGGGCTATTTGACCTACTCACCACCAGGTCTTCGTCTCCTCCACCAACTCTAACGGTTGTCTGCACTATCGGACTCGGGAACAGCTCGGGAACGGTTAACGTTAGCTCCTCAGGCTCCGAGTCTGCAACGACTTTTTCCGCGACATTAACGTTATTATTCGTATCAACCGGTGGCGGCACGGTAAAAAAAACAAAAAACGTGTTAACTTTGTTAGTGTCGCGTCTTTCTTTTTAGAGTCTTCCCACTTTTTCCTCTTTTTATACCCGCTTTGCTCATTTCACCAGAACTCGGACTGCATGCCTCTATCGTAAACAAACCGCAGCACTTCACTTCCTGGTTGCTGTCTTTCGTCTTTTCGCGGTCATGATGACTCATGGAATAGTCCATTACAGTACGAAGGGGGGGGGGGGGCTATTTTTGATTTGGGCATTTTAGTAGTTTTTTTTGTAGTTTTTTGTTTATTTTCTGTTTAGAAGTATACAATTATAATTTACAAAGACAATGGTGTAGGGCTACTGGCCTGAGGGCCCCTGCTCGTTGGGGAGGGGGCAGCTGGCGGGCAGCTTAGTGTTTCAGCAGGTTTTTGGAATCCGGTTCTGAATACAGTCTAGTTAATGATGTTCTGTGGGTGAAGTGGAGGACGCCAAAAGACTGGAGAGATAGTCAGGGAAAGTCAGTGTCATCAGTAATGTGTTTGAGCCGAGTCTTCTTGTAAAACCAGGGTGACAATCTTCAATCTATTATCACACAAATCAACTACAAATAAGATTTCGTGTTGAGTCATCAGTCATCATGAAATGTTTTAGTCTCTGACATCTGTGACTGTGGATCTCGTTTTAGCGATAACAACAAACTTGTTTTAACGACAGCTGTGTGAACAGGAGGAACTGAGGCCCACAACAGAGCTCTTTAATTAACAGCCTGTAATACATCCACATCTTTATTAACATTATATGTATTCATTATTAGACCCAGAGGCCTCTTATTTAAATATACTGTCAGTGAATTTTCTATGAATCTAAACAGTAAAGACACCTGTCATAGACTCTGGAAATGTCAGTCACAGTATCTTTAATATTGATGCCTGCACATTATGGATTTATTGATTAAAGAATATTCAAACTTACCTTCATTTCTTCTTTTGATGTATATATATGAGCAGTATCAGCGCTGTAAATGGAAAAGTTACTCCAACAACTATAAGTGCAATTTGAAGACCTCCAAAGTGATTTTGTTTGAGAAAGGGTTCCACGAGGTTACCTGCAACAAACAGCAGAACGAGCTCATGTAACTCTCACAGCGGACTGATCACAGAGTTTACACAGAGAACAGTTAATATCAAAACAACACACGGGAAAATCACAAAACAGAGGCTCACATCCTTTAAATGCAAAGATCCCAGAAACAGACCGTTCATGAGTTCCTTCCAGTTAGGCTACACAGTACCTTGGCAGCAGCACCTTGTCGTCTTTTTTTAAAGTATTTTTTGACCTTTTTTGGCCTTTTTGATGGTACAGCTGAAGAGGGTGACAGGAAACAGGGAGTGGGGCGGGGGAGTGACACACAGCAAGGGAACTAGGCTGGGGGTCGAACCTAGGTCCACTGCAAAGCCTCAACATGGGACGCCCACTCTACCAACTGAGCTAAACAGCACCACACCTTGTCTTCTTTTTGGTCAAGTATTTCGATGCTTGGTTTCAGAGTGCACCTGTGAACATATTAAGAGTTTTTTAAACGCACCACAAGTAACTTTTAACTGGTCAAGTAACTTGTCTCTGTAGTCGTAGTCCTGGTCAGCGTAAATCACCTCTGTATCGTCTTCAAACTGTCCTGGGTCGGTCTCAGAGTCTGTGTTCGGCTGACTGGGAGGCTGCAGAGCCCTGCTGCCTAAACAACCTTATTTATCTCACAACAGCTTGTTTATTCAGCTCTGGGGGGGAAAAAAGCTTGTGATTACTTCTTTAATATTGTAAATATTGAAGTTTGAAACTACACAGCGACCCTTTAAAGGTGCTAATCACGATGGTAGCCGACCGTCCTACATCTCAAAACATCATTATCTGAGGAATGAGACTCAAAAACAGCAACTTTAAATAAAACCTGTAGTTCACAGCAGGTGTGACAACAGTTGCCAGAGGCTAAATTTGTAGCAGATTCAAAGGGTCACTGTGTAGCTTGTGAGGAATACTTAAAACTCTATCATTTACAATATTAATGAGGTAATGATACAAATTCTTGTTCAGAAGTGAACAAACAAGCTGTTCTCAGAGGAAGATTGTTGTGTTGGGTTCTTTCTAAGGGAGTGAATAAAGACCTGATGGCAGAGAGCTGAAGTAAACGTCCTTTACTGGCTGCTCAGTCAAAACATACTACAACTCCCAGCATACACCGCGGCCCAGGTAATCCCTAGCTTAGAGCCCCCTCTAGTGTTTAACATGCACAACTGTATATCCAGATCACGATACAAAAGAAGGTCCCACAACAGAACTGACTGAGGCTATAAAGGTGGCAGGGTCCACCACATATAGACACAGTAAAACAGTATAAACTGTGTCGTCCTTTAAGGTCAGTTTGTTTATACAGTTTATTAACCCATGGTAAACAAAGAGTTTGCTTATTTTGTTTGTTTAGGCAGAAAGAAATCTTTTTTCACATTTAAAAGTACAGACTGCTCCTTTAAACATCATGAAACACTTTCACAAAACAGCAAGTCATTTATATTTAATTTAATCTCATTACTCTGTGTAAGCACTAGTGAATACTACTGATCTTCCTTGAGATTTGAGTCATCAGGTGACAGAGGAACCCCGGCCAGGTTGTAGCTCATATAAGGAAGATTCAAGGATACAGGTAAATCTGACATGGTGCTATACTGAATGTTTTACTGCATATGTTTGACTGCTTATATACAGCAGGTAATGCATCGTACAAAGTTAATGTCAGGCTGGCGTCATGTGTTATTTAATTAGGGTGCTGCAGCAATCTCGCCTTGTTGTTATTTCACTGAGGTTCATACACACACACCTCATCACGTTTTCATTGGATATCTGAGTCATGTGATCAGTGATGTGTTGCAGCAGGTGTGAGGAGAAAGAAAAGAGTGACTTCAGGTGAGAGTTGGAGCGTCTCATCATCACAACCCTCCTCTGTTGTCTTAATGCAGCCAAATGTGATGACAGAGGTTTGACTTCATGAAGACAGAGGCTGGTTTTAGGACAGTAGAGGGCGTCACAGTCATCAACATGGGAGCTGAAACAAACACATGACTTCTGGAGAAGATATCAGAGTTCAGGTAAAGATGATCAGCTGACACACCGTTTGTTTGCTCAGTAATGTGTGTGTGGCTCAGGTGTAGATGTCGGGCCTCCTGCTCTTTGTATCAGCTGCTGTCATTACAACATGCTCAAGTTAACAAAAAACTATGTTCGGATATGTAAATCCATTTATTTCACATTGAAACAGAAAAAAAACATCATAAACAAAATAAACCTGAGCGTCTCTCAGTCAGAAACCACAGAGCCTCACTGTGACACACCTGTTACAGGTAGTGCTGCACTGAAGTAGACCACCATGATTCACATTCAACTGATTCTGATGACTGATTTTATATTTAAGTTGTAATAATGACGTCACAGAGACAAAAAGTCTGCATATCAAAATAAGAGCCTGCAGCTGGCAGTGAGTCTGCTTTCTTTACTTTCAGCAGTGAAGTGATTTACTCCCTGACAGAACTTCTTACATTTATTATTCTGTATACAAAAACATTTTATTTTTTACATTTGCAGCAGACAACTATCATAAATATGCAGCATGTAATCAAACAAGTCAGCTGTCAGTTGTTGTTCCTTCATATTTATGACAGATCTTCAGCATCGATCTGATCAGAATCATCATCATTTCCAGGATGCTTTGTGAGTGACAGGTGCCCCGCCCCCTTTCTGTGACATCAAGCCCTGCTCAAGCTAAAATAAGAATAATACAAACAGCTGGCAGAATAAGACGCGACAGTTCAACAGCCTCCAAACTGATCATTAAGTCGAATCTTTGAACAACAAACTGAACATTAAAACCTTCATGAAGGAGGATTTACTGCACGACTGTTGTATTAGACTGAATTAGCTTCAGCTGGCTGGACATAATAAACTGGACACTGAGTGTAGAGTTCCGTTAGTAACTGACTCTGGATCAGCACCTTAACAAATACAAAGAAGCATAAAAATGTAAAAAAAAATAAAATATTCCCATGGGAAATCTGAATGACACTTTACACAATTAATCACACTTGGACATGTGAAAAAAGTCAGAATTCTGACTTTAATCTCAGAATTCTGAGAAAAAAGTCAGAATTCTGACTTTAATCTCAGAATTCTGACTTTAAAGTCAGAACTAAAAAAAAAATTCACATGTGGCCCTAATCCTCTTCCGTAAGAAAGAGCTCGTCTTTGTCCTCAACAATATTAATAACAGCGACTACGTTCATACAATCTTTCCTGTAAGTTGAACTCTGTTGAACACGAGACGTGAAAGAAGAAGTTGTGTGAAGAATTAAAATACAGTTTGAGAGAAAAGTTCAAACCCTGTGAACTTCCTGTGTTGGTCAGTCACTACTTGAAGTGGATGTGAATGTTGGTTTGTTAGTTTTAGGAAGTGAGTCGGGTTCAGATGTTGTTCAACCGTCCTGTGTCCAGGAAACTACAGCATGGTTAACATTTAGACGAGGTCAGATTTGTGGGAAAGATCAGATAAACTGCATATTTAAAATCAGGAAGCTAAACTAAGCTCAGCTCTGGACGAACTAGTTTGTACGTCTTGTCGAACCAAATCTGAAGGCAATTTGTAGAAAAGCAACAAAAGAAAATGCAAAGTGACGACATGATGTGAATATAATGAGTTGGTTCATGGAGATAAACAGTTAATTCTCCAAAGAAGAAGTTGGTCAGAGTTAAAGAGAAGTTCAAACCCTGTGAACTGTCTGTTTCGGTCAATCGCTGCCTGAAGTGGATGTTGGTTTGATGTCTTTTTACTCTGACAGGATTCTGAGTCCGACACTTGACTTGGACACTATTTGTGACTGAGTGCTGTGAGATAAAGACGAGGACTGAATATGTTTATATCTTGTATATTAATTGTAAGTTAGCTCTGTAGCTGATGGAGCAGACATGCTGTTATAATACTCTTTTCAATACTTCTGGATAAATTACAGATTATGAGGACATCTTATAAAAACAGCTGGTTTAGTTCAGGGACAGATTGAGGTTGTGTTAATGAGATACATGCACATAAACTAACAGCTTTCATTCTTTAATCTTGCTTCCATCTCATCTATCTGCCTCAACAAACATTAACTCTGAACCTCAACCTGAAATTACCTTAAGCTTAAAAAACAAGTTTTAATCCTCAAACTGCCTGAAATAAAAGAAGAGCAGACAAAATGTCTTCACCATCATCCAATATGGTGGAAACACACACAGCAGAAAACTTCATGGCACAAGCAGAGCTGGATACTTTATGGATCAGGTTGTTTCAGTGGTTCTGTGGTGGTTGGATTCTGGACAGCTGGGTTTAGTTCTACTCCACCGCTCTTCTTGTCTGCAGGAAGCAAAACAAAGTTACAGTGAAGAAAATCTGTCTTGATCCTCCTCTGAGTTTAAATACACACAGAATGATTAATGTCAGAGAGGATAAAACATCTGTCAAGACTCTGAACATGAGATACATAAAGAATCAGTTGTGGTTCTGTTCATCATTAATATGTTGATACAATATTCAAACGTACCGTTCTTCAATGCTTTTTTATGCATTGCCTGATGTAAAGCCCACCAATAACAACTAAAAGGATGATGAGAACCACGATGATAGTGACCAGTCCAGCGTTGGACCCTGAAACAGATAAAAGTGAATGTCAGAGTCAGAACTTGAGTGCAGATGATGAGCAGCAGACTGGACCTCACAGCAGGGGCGATTCTAGGGTCAAAGCTTTAGGGGTGCTGAGCACCCAATGAGCCCCACTGCCACCGCCCACCCTTTTTTCTCACAAAAACAAAACATTAAAAAATAACTTTATCATTTAAACATTGGTTCAACTAACTCCAAAATCCAATCTTTTTTTCTTTTTACTTTAGCTTAACACTTTTCCATATTCTGTTGTCGGCTTCAGCTAAGACAGAAATAGTTCGCCCCACACACCCAGAATTCTTAGAACACAGTGCTTCCCCAAGATTTTTTGTAGCAGCGGTGCTCTGAGTCGGTAACCTAGCATGCAACCCCCCGGAAGAAAAATTAAAAAGATAACCCTTTAAATGGTGACTACTGGTGAGATTTTTAAGATTTTTTTTTTTTTTTTTTTTTTCAGAATTTAAGAATCAGAATCTAAGACATGAGAAAAAATAGTGTAGAAGTTGACATAGCTGCTTGAAAATATGTAAACCTCTTGAGCATTAGAGAACTTTTTTTTACACTTATTTTCTTTATTATTATAGATTTTTTATGGAAACAGAATCTGTAAGTGGGCCACATGAAAACTCCACTGGGATGAATGTGAGCAGGAACAGTGATGTTAGCTCTGATCTCAGGTCCAGTTTCCTCCTGCTGGGCTCCACAGCTCAGAGGCTGCTTCTGGTTCTGGTCCCAGCAGTGAAGAAACAAATGGACTTAGTTCCATTCATCACTTTGATCTGACAGTAAAAACACAGGATCATCTGATCAAATAGAAAACTTCTTCACTTTCTTCTGTCTCAGCTAACTAAAGCTCACTAAAGATCACAGCAGGATCCAGATTTGATTTGAAATGTTGAAGAGTTTGATCATTTATGTTGCTGTGAAACAGGTTCGCTCCTGATTTCTGAATCTGAATTCATCCTTCAGCATCAAATCCTTCAGCAGATCTCTGATCAGCTTCTGCTGCTTCAATAGTCACAATTACTACAATTATAACATGATCATTAATGTTGGACACTTGTAGTTACAGCCTGAATACAATGGTGCTAATTACAAGTTTTAATGAGTGTCCAGTAGAAACTCAGTTCAAAGCTCCATGATCTCATATTATTACAGGAACTATCATTGTGTTTATTCACAGTTAAAGTTTGGTCCTAGTTTTCAGTGTGAGTTCAGTTTGTAGGTGAGAAATAAAAGAATGAAACCCTCAGTGAGTAAACTCTTCTCTTCCTGTCTGAGTGTCTTCGTCTGTCAACACAGTCTGTAGATTATTGAAGTTGAGTCTCAGAAGAAGACGAAATTTTTCACTCAGTTTGAAACATTTTTAACATGTTTAACTTGTGTACTTTGTGTTCCATCTGAACACACATGAAATGTTTTGAAAACAAATAAAACATGATGTGATTAAAAGAATATGAGGAAGAATCTCACCTGACTTTGGAGGTGGAACTGTGAAGATGAAGATAAATGAAACATCAGTTATAAAGAACAATTACAGGATTATAAATGAAACATTTTGATGTTGTTCGTTCTTCTTTACATGAGGACTAAACTCTTCTCTTCCTGTGTGAGTGTGTCCATGTTGTCTGTTGTGTGATTCTTGTGTAACTGGGCTGCAGTTTGTGGTTGGGATGAATAAAGTCTCTGTGTAATCTCTCTAATGTAAACAGAGCTAACAGTGACGGCCTCTCTGACGGCTTCACTCTGCTGTTGCTGTGCTTTCTGTCTCCAGGGCTGCAGACCTGTTGGGAGCTTCATCAGCAGCATGGGACACACCTGGGCCTGATGTGCTGCATGTATACAACTCCTTCACAACATCTGCTCACACATCTTTGTGTCGTGGCTTTTGGTTTCCTTTGGTTTGTTTTTACAGCTCAACATCCACACAGCACATCTTCACTCATCCACTGCTGCACTACTGACTGCACTCACTCCTCCAGCTGTCTGTGAAACAACACGACCACAACACAATCTCACCTGGTTCTGGAGCTGCACCTGTGAAGATAACAAGACACGTAGTGAGACTTCAGTTATAAAGGACAGTTACAGGATTATAAATGAAACACGGTGATGTTTCCTGTTCATCACTTCTCTGCTGGTACATGAGGATCACAGAGTGTTTAAGAAGGAGAGAAACATGAAGAACAGAGAAACAGAAGCCTTAATTACACCTCGTTACATCGTTAGATAAGAAAAGACAAGAACACTTTTCTAACTTCTCCTTAAAAAACACTTTTTCTGACTCCCATCATGACAGAAACACATCCAGTGTTGGGAAAGTTCATTTTCTACATGAACTAGTTCACAGTTCAGTTCACACATTTTAAAAAGGAACTAGTTCAGTTCAAAGTTCATAATTCAAAATTTTGAACTAAGTTCACTGTTCCAAAAATGAACTAGTTCATAGTTCTTTTTTTTTTTTTTTTTTTTAAATATGTTGCTGCAAGCTATTATTTTTCTAAATGATTGCCACAGCCCATATGAGACCACAGACAGCTGTTTATCAGTTTTAACACTGAAACTGCAGCTCTCCCACAATATTCTGCAAAACCAGGTTGTCCAGCTGCAGCTGGAAGATGAAGACAGCGGAGCCGCTACTGTACGTCGTTAATGTGATTTGGGTGGTAGAGGATCTGTTTTGTACGGAGCCCCAGACATGACATGGTCAAAAAAAAATGTAAATTGTGGCCTCAATATAGCTATAACGTGCGCACGTACTACTAATTCGTGGCCACAAAAAACTAAATTGTGGCCACGAAGTAGGTATAATGTGCGCACGAAATACTAATAATGATACTAATATAATTCCTGGACAGCTGGGTAAACAAATCGAGCGCACCTTCTGTACAAACTGCAATAGCCTAACTGTGAGTTAAAACCTGTGATGATGTTTAATGACTCATGTTGTTATTATCTCTCATCATAACTCATCACTTCAGATCAGCGTCATGTCAGATTATCTTCTGTTTAGAAGCAGGCAGAAGAGGCAGCTGTGGAGCTTCACTACAGGCCTCGTTTGTGGAAACTGCCTCTCAACTGGAAAGGAGCCACAAACTTGACAGAAAAGGAGGCTCAGAGTTCAGGAGCACTTTCAGTCTGAGCTCCTCAGTGGACCTGAGCCCGGTACCAACATCATTCTTTTATGTCACTGAGAAAAAGATTCAGTGATGAAGATCCTGTGACATCAGAACCAGAAGCAGCTCCAGTGTGACTCCAGGAGACGGAGCTCAGATGTGTTTCAGGACTCAAAGTTTCTCTCATTCATCAACTAAATGAACACATGAATCAAGTGTCTGTGTTCAGATTGTAGTCATGTATCATCACAGCTGGACGTCGTCATATCCAACATACAGACAATAATTCATGATGGAAATGATCCTTAAAGGTGAATTCAGACTGAACACAAAAGTTGATTTCATTCCAGTTAATTTAACAGCTGGAGAGTTTTTACAGTGAATGTTTCAGCAGCACAAACATGAACTTCTTCTTATTTACATCCAGAACACATTTATCTACTTTTTCTGTTTTAATTCTCGACGCTTCTTCTGTTTGAAACATTTTCATCATCAACAGACTTTGAGCTGATGACCTGTGTGTTCAGTCTGAACTCATTAAAGTTTTTCAAACACATGAATAATTGTTTTAATATTCAAATACTACTGACCTGCCAAGTGCACATAAATATTAGTCGCAATCCTGTGGCTGTGTTGCAACTGCGTAGCCACACAGCTGTAGGTGTCGGTCTTGGTCACAGTAACGTTGACAGTGATGTATGATCGACCTCCTCTCTCTGAGATCTGAGGTGTATCAGCATTAAGAGTGTTGTTATCACTGTCCTTCCACTCTACTGTAGGAAGTGGATCACCATGAGCTTCACACTGCAGCAGAGACCAGTCATTTGTTCCAGCAAGAATTGTGACGGACGGCTTTGGAGCTGCACCTGTTAACATCATGAGAAGAAATAATAAAAGTGATTCACAACATGTATCGGCCTTATAAATTATCAGATAACAGTGAAGACAACAGCGTCAAATCCTCCAGGATTGTTTGAAAGGATGATAACATTTTTATTTCTTCTAATTTGGCGGATCATGGCGCACATATACAGTATATTTCGGCTAAATTTAACGAGCAACAATTAAAAAAATTAAACACTGAATCTTCATAAGAAACATATGAAATATGTGTTCGGAATGCAAATTAGTCATACAGTGTGTTGATCTGCTCAGCAACCAAGAGAAGGCTGTGAAACATTGCACTGTTTTTTTAAATGTGTTTCTTTCAAACGATGGTGGACTTCACAGACAATACAGTTTTAAAGAAACACAAACTACAGTCACCAAACTGACAATAAGACTGAATCAACATCTCCAAACAAGTTAAACTAAATCTGATTAAACCTTCATGAAGATTAATTCCTGAGCTGTTTAATGAGACTGGTTAATTTTATCTATGTCACCTGATAAACTGAAATATTGAGCGTGAATAATTTTGAATGTAATCAAAGCACAATATTTACAATATTCACTGTCATTATAAATAGAATATAAAGGCAGTTTTTAGTGTAAATCTTTAACACTGACACAAACTGAACAGATGTTGTTGTCTCAAGATGTGTAACACAGCAGAATGACACACAGAGGTTCAGATCAACAGACGTCATCAGAATCAGGACTCACCTGGGATGTTTTCATTGCTTCTGTCTTTTAAGACTTGATCTGAAAGGCAAAACAAACACATGTTAGATAGTTTTGAAACAGACAGGTAATACTGTGTAAAAGTCATATTTCATCTCCTACAGACGGCTGAAGCTTCATTGTACAGAGAGACATAATCTGCAGTGTGTCTCTGATATCAGCATGTTTGATACAGAGGTCGTCTCTCCAGATGTGGCTGCAGCTCTGTGGGCTCGAGGCCCTGCCAGATGTGGATTCTGACCACGGAACAAAAGTCCATCTGGGACTCTGGAACCAGTCACAGCAGTAAATGAGCGACATCTTTAACTGTTTAATGAAAGCACTCACCAACAACAAGCTCAATGATGATGTTTGACTCTGAAGATCTGGAAAAATGCAGCTGTAGTTCCCGCTGTCGGTCCATCTTTGTTCTTGTGATCTTTATGGAGGCGTCGCCGTTCTTCAGTTGATCTTGAAAATGTGAGACTCGACCTATGAAGTCTGGACCCTCTCTTGTCTTGCCATCTGCATAATGCATGAACACATCCTGACCATCTTTCTTCCAGTCAAAGACCTGTCCTGTGAGGTCCACCTTGGGGTTGAGGGAACAGGGTAAAACTGCATCACTGCCTTCTTCCACGAGCACTCCGACAGCTGGAAGATAAAAACATGTTAGTCAGTATGTTAACATGCAGAGTCATCAGGAAACAAAGTCAGATAACAACTTTACACAACAAAAACTCAAACACCTGTTTCCTCTGTGTCCTTCCTGTGTCGAGCTTGTACTGACATATTTTACTGACCTTATTTAAAGCTTACCGTTAATGAGATTAAACCATTTATGTTATCGAGCCTTTCAGATTGTTTACTTTTGGTTGAATTGTGGAAACGCTTTATAACACCAGGAGAAGTTGTAGTTTTATTCATGTCAGAACTTGTTTATTGCTCAAGGAGCAAGCCGAATTACTGCAAAATAAATGTGAGGACTTAGAAGCCAGATCAAGGAGGAACAATGTCAGGATTGTTGGGGTACCGGAGAGCCAGAGCAGCTCTGTCATCGCTGTTTCAGCGCTTTTACAGAAAGCATTTGACCTCGAGGAGGCCCCAGTACTGGATAGATCCCATCGCTCACTACAGCCAGCGCCAAGACGGGGAGACCAGCCGCGCCTCATTGTGGCTCGCCTACACTACTTTCAGGACTGTGTAAACATACTTCGCCAGGCCAGGACGAAGCAGCGGATCAAAGTGGACGAGATGACCATCTCTGTCTATCCAGATTACACTACACAAGCCAGAGCTCGAGCAGGTTATAAAGCGGTGAGGCAACAACTCTGAGGGCTTGAAGGAGTTAAGTATGGCATCCTCTATCCTGCTCGCTTCAGGATCACCCACAACAACCAGGAGCGGATCTTCTCCACGCCAGAAGAAGCGCAGGTTTACATCTGGAAGTATATCTCCACTCAGGGGGCTTCTCGCAGTGAGTGACTGTTATGACAAGGAATATATTCTGGAGTCAGAGACATTTGTTAGAACTTTACAAGTATTGTTCTCAGTCTGCTGAAAAGCTAAACTTTACCTTGAATTTACAGTTCTACCATCAGCTTTGTTGTCATATGGCACATCCTCAAAATCATGCCGCCAATTATCATAGCATTGGCCTTTTTTTTTTTTTCTTTCTTTCAATTTTCTCTTTATTTCCCACGTGCCACTGCACTCCTGTGCCTACGTGTGCGTGAGCGCCTGTGTGAATTAAACTTTAGAGCCCCTCTCTCACGGACTCCTCCCCATTAAGTGAAACAAAGTAGGCTATGTGCGTGAATGGGTGGACATACACACGTGTGAGGGTGTGGTGGAGAGAGGGCTTATACTCATACTAGGATGTAATATTGTTTTATTTTATTTTATGACCACTTTTGCCACGTTGGTTATTATGGCCAGTTACTCGATATTAAATCGCTTTTGTAATGGGGACATGTATTTTTCTTGCGCTAGTCCAGCTGGTCACACAGCTACGCATCTGCACAGCATATAAAGATAACAACAATAAACTCTCAGGGCCTAGGCTCGACAAGATTCATTAGTTGGAATATCAAAGGGATCCAACATCCTATCAAGCGCAATAGGGTTTTCGCACGCCTGAAAACATTGGGTTCAGATATCATGTACCTCCAAGAGACACACCTCCGAAATAATGAATATGATAAATTGAAGAAAAACTGGATTGGGCAGGTATTTCATTCAGATTATGGTGACAGATCTAGAGGGGCTGCGATACTGATTAGAAGAGGTCTGCCTTTCACGCCAGTTAATATTATACCAGATAACAAGGGTCGATTCATCATAGTAACAGGAAAGCTGTATGGTAACTTGGTGGCACTTGTCAATCTTTATGGCCCCAACTGGGATAACCCTCAGTTTTTCTCTAGCCTCATAGGAAAACTCCCAGACCCTAATTCACATTTGTTGATATTGGGGGGAGACTTTAATCGCATTTTACAGCCAGCTTTAGATAAATCTAATCCTAAACAAAATAAGAATGTGTCCAAATCAGGTGCACTACTTATGTCTTTCATGCAATCTTATAAACTATATGATCCTTGGAGACACACCAACCCCTCCGCTAGACAGTTTTCTTTTTTTTCGCCAGTTCACCTCTCGTATACAAGAATCGACTTTTTCCTTATTGATTATAGGACAATGTCCTTTGTAGCTGATAGCAGGTACCATAGTATCACAATTTCTGATCACTACCCTGTCCAGTTGGACATGTCATTTCCAAACAGTTCTGTCCCCCAGCGCTCATGGCAACTTGACCCGCTACTATTAAAGCAACCATCATTTGAAAAATTGAGTCACTTAAGGCATATCTCAGGGGTCAGATTATCTCATATGCAACTCATAAGAATAGAGAACGCAATAAACGCCTTAGGGAGTTGAACAAACAAATATTGAATATAGACAATCAATTGGCCCACAACTCTACACCTGAACCATTTAAGGAATTTAAGGTTATTGCTACAAACAGAATTTGACAACCTTTCTATAATACAGACTGAACGGATGATGTTAAAAACAAGACAAACATATTATGAACATGGTGAGAGAGCAGGGAAGTTATTATGTCATCAACTTAAACAAACAATGGCACAAAGCGCAATTCCTGAAATCCGTGTTTCACCAGACTCGACCTCTTCACACCCACAAACCATTAATGATCGTTTTAAAGCATATTATACCGAACTTTACAGATCACAGGCATCTGCGAACACAACAGACACTGAGAATTTTTTTAGATGGCCTAACTCTACCACAAGTTTCCGCGGAGGACAGAGACATGCTTGATGCCCATATAACAACCGAGGAGATAATACAGGCAATAAAATCCATGCAAAATAGAAAAACACTGGGTCCGGATGGATTTCCTTAAGAATTTTATAAAGTATTTGTTTCCAAGCTGGCACCTTTTTTACGTCTATTGTTTCAGGAAATCACTTCAGAAGGGAAACTTCCTCCCACCATGACACAAGCTACTATATCAGTTTTGTTGAAGAAAGGTAGGGACCCATTGGACTGTGGCTCATATTGTCCGATCAGCCTACTGTGCTGTGATTACAAGATTCTCACAAAAGTTTTATCATGTCGCTTAGAAACGGTACTTGATAAATTTGGATTTGGTCCTGCTTTTACCTCGTTGGTTAAGATATTATATGCATCGCCAACGGCCTCAGTGCGCACAAATTCCATCAGATCTGATTACTTTAGGCTACATAGAGGTACACGGCAGGGATGCTGTCTCTCACCATTCTTATTCGATCTAGCCATCGAGCCACTGGCTACATCCTTGAGAATGCAACAGTACATTACAGGTATCACCATAAATGACACGGTGCATAAAGTTTCATTATATGCAGATGACATTTTATTATATATATCAAACCCAGTGGAATCAATCCCCAAACTTATACACACACTACAACAATTTGGAATACTATCAGGCTACAGTCTTAACCTAACAAAAAATTTGCTCTTCCCCATAAATCAACTAGCTAAACATACCGACTACAGTGGCTTCCCATTCAAATTAGAACAACAGGCTTTTACGTATTTGGGCATAAACGTTACACAATCATATAAAAACCTGTATGACCACAACTTTAAAGTTTTGTTAGAACGCACCAAACAAGACTTTCTTAAATGGTCAGCTCTCCCTATTACATTAGCGGGCCGAGTTAACACGATCAAGATGAGAGTGCTACCAAGGTTTTTGTATTTGTTTCAGATGATCCCGATTCTATTAACTAAATCATGGTTTAAACAATTGAATAGTCATATCACTAGTTTTATCTGGGGCACCTCCTCCCCACGAATTAAAAGAACTTCATTAGAGATGCCCAAGAGCACGGGGGGACTGGGCCTGCCTAATTTCCTATTTTATTACTGGGCAGCAAATATCTCCAAATTGAATTACTGGATCTCGATGCATGAAAACAAGACGGGACCAGTGTGGGCTGCAATGGAACTCGAATCTAGTTTGCCACTTGCGCCAGTCTCCATCCTAAGCAGCTCCCTGCCCAGTAATTTAAGTCTTCAACACCTGGGGCCGGTTATTAGAAATTCCCTAAAGATATGGCTGCAGTTTAGGAAACATTTCCACTTCAATCAGCCAAGCACTCTCCTTTCCCTGGTTCGTAACCACCTGTTTCCCCCGTCTCAAGCTGACACTGCTTTTGAAACGTGGCATCGTAATGGATTGGTGTTCTTCAAAGACCTCTTTGTAGATGGCACATTTGCTTCTTTTGACCTACTGCAGAAAGACAATGATATTCCTAAAAATCACTTCTTCAGATACCTGCAGGTACGCAGTTTCGCCAAAAAGCACTTCCCATTTCCTCAATTACAGCCTAAGGATGTATTGAGCACTATATTGGAGCTAGACCCCAATGGAAGGAGGAGAGTAGCCAAGATTTACCAAATGTTGCAAGATATCGACCCACCGTCGTGGGAAAGTACTCGGTTGGCATGGGAAAAAGACTTAGACATTACACTACCTGAGGAGATATGGCAAAAAAGTTTAAAGCGTATACACACCACATCGCTCTGCATACGGCATGGTCTTATCCAGTTTAAAGTTGTACATAGATTGCACTATTCAAATGAGAAACTGGCCAAATTATACCCTAACATCAACCCTGAATGTCCAAGATGCAGCCACAATCCAGCCACAGTGGGTCACATGTTTTGGGCGTGCAGGTCTCTGAACAGCTTCTGGACAAAGGTTTTCGAAGCTATATCTTATATACGAGGTGTTACTGTAGATCCTGACCCAGTAATCGCCATCTTTGGGACAGCACCCTCAGAAGAACACTTTACTACCTTACAGATGAATGCCATAGCGTTTTTAACGCTGATGGCACGGAGATTGATTCTTATGCAGTGGAAGTCTGTAAGACCTCCGTCATTCAAACACTGGGTTAAGGAGGTCCTCTCTGTGATTCCACTGGAGAAGTTGAGATATAGCCGTAACGGTAGCAAAGACAGATTTATTAAAACCTGGACTCCCTTCATAGAGTTTATTGAAAACATATCTTTCACTTAACATCGCTCTGGCGTGCCAGCCTTTGTACACTTAGAATGACCAGCTGGATCCGTGTAGTGGATTAGAATGTCCCCGTCAGGTCATTTATACAGGATTGTAATTGATATATGTGTTTGTACATGTATTAGTATGAATATATATATATGTGTGTGTGCGTGTATTTGCGTGAATATGAGCGTGTCCATGTATCTATGGTGTGTGCACATGTAGGAACATATGAATGTTTTTCTTTAGTACATATACTATATATGTGAGTTTACATCAATATGAAGATATTGCATTTCCTTTTTTTTTTTTTTTTTTATATATATATTTTATATGTTTAATTATTCATATATATACATTTTCTTCTTTGGCCTTGTGGGAGTGGGTGGGTAGGGTTGATGTGTTGTTTTGTATCCTGAAAAAAGTCTATAAATAAAGTGCTTAAAAAAAAAAAGAACTTGATTTATTGGACTGGATTCAAAGACACAACTAACCACCAAACTATCCTGTTCCACAGCTGAACACACATGTTGTTTCACTTTGTCATTCAAATGTGTTCACTGAACTTAATCAGGACATCAGATTAAAGCTTCACATGACAGAGAATTATGTTTTTAAACAGAATTATGTTCACTGATGTTTCTCTGATTTATTATTGGATGAAGCTGAAAGTTTCTTCTCAAGATGTCGGATTCACCAAACTGCACAATGGCTCAATGAGGACTTTGTGTTGGCTGTACTTCATTCTTGAACAGTGCTTACATTTGGAAAGCCATGTTGCATTTATGTATGCATCCAGTGGGGCATCACAATAAAATCAGGCATAATATGTTATTGCCACGTAGGAGATATGTTTTGTTGTTACCCAACAGTTTTGGTGTAAAAAAACTGCATATATTGGTATCAGGGGATATCGGTCTCGGAAATTAGGAGTTGGACAATATCGGAATATTGGATATCGGCAGAAAAGCCAATACCGAGCATCCCCAAATGAGACATTTGAGGGCGTCATCTTGGACTTATAGGAACAATGATGGACATTTAGTTTTTAATAATATATAACTGTAGAATTCTAACATGTTGCTAACAAGCAGTTCATATTCATACAGCTCAGAGCGGATGATGATGATCACATCTATTTTATTTATTACTGCATTAGTTTATTCAGAGAGTCCAAAGTCCAACACACAACTTACTTTGTCGTCTGCATTTGGAGCACTTTGGTGTCAGAAAGGATGGAGTCAACATCAAATTCAAACCTTTGTGTGACACTCAAGAGCAGAGACAGCTGACATCTCTAACATCTATTTACAGAAGCCTGTTGAAATTCACATGTTTAAGCTTACTTAGAACGTGTGCAGCTAACTTAAAGACGCACTCCTCAATTCTAAACAATATTTTTTCAATAAATGGGTATCTATAATTAAAGGTGAACTATGCACATTTTGTTTACAGGCCGATGAACAAACAAAGAGAAAGAGTTCTTGATGAATGGCAGTTTGCAATAGTGACATGTCGGTCGCAAACAAAACGGCTCTTTGAAGTGAACGATCGGAGCCTTTGGTTTTTTTTTTGTTACTCTATTATTTTTTCTGTTCAAGCAGCACATGATTGGTCAACCACATGATGTGGGGTGGTGTCTGTGTGTCAGCACTGAGCAGGAGGGGCGGGGCTTAGAGAGAGAGAGAGACCGAGAGAGAGAGAGAGAAAAGAGACAACACCCAGAAAATGAGTGACGGCAGGAAACGCAGTAACATTGGGCCTCATTCATGAACCGTTCTTACAAACAAATTTGTTCTTAAGTCCCACTTACGAAGATTTTACAAAGATTGTGGCATTCATGAATTTTTTCTTATCTAGGATTTTTTCTTAGGCAAGAACAAATCCTACGAACACTCAGGAGTACTCTTACGCACATTTCCGTGCCGAAATGTTGGCATGCTTGTGTTTTCTTCTCTTGTGTAGTTCAATAAAATGCAATATTACAATATAATATAAAATGCAATATTCTGAGAAAAAAGTCAGAATTCTGACTTTTTTCTCAGAATATATATACATATACATATATATATATATATATATATATATATGTATATATATTCTGAGAAAAAAGTCAGAATTCTGACTTTAAAGTCAGAACTAAAAAAAAAAATCACATGTGGCCCTAATCCTCTTCTGCTCAGTTCTATATATATATATATATATATATATATATATATATATATATATATGTATAGGAGCACTTTTATTTCACCTCCGATAAAAAAGTCCAGTGGCGTGCACAGACTTTCTGAAGGGCAGGGGCGAAAATACAGCGCGTTCTCGCCACTGAAGAGGGCACTTTAGCGCGCGTTTTTCAAAATCTGGAAGGTTTCATTTCATCAGAAGAGTTTCTGTGAAACCTGCGAGAGTCTGCAGCAGGATGGAGACAACGCCCAACAAGCATGTGCACACGCACGAACACACACACACAGCAGTGATGACGACACATCATTATAAAGCATCTCGAGATAAAACTCATAATTAATCTGCTGTAATTCTTCTATAATCGATCCAATCAATACTATCGATGTGCAGCCTGATTAATGCCGAAGTTTAAGGTGCTTCTACTTGAATTGAACTGTCTTCTTAAGTCTTCTTTTCTTCTCTTTTTTAAATCTTTTATTATTCTTTACTGTTATTATTTTTTTTATTATTATTTCTCCTGATTAGTTCTTTGTTTTATGAAATCTCTTATTGTAATGTTTCTTACTTGTCAATTAAGATTAAAAAAAAGAGAAAAAAAGCAGCCTGATTAACATCCAGCATGTTTCCACATTGTTCCTGTTGAGATGAAATAAGGTGAAATGACAAAGTGTCAGTGATGATGATCAGTTTTCTTACCGTCTCCAGAGCAGCTCAGCAGACAGAGACACACGAGAAGAAGAAGCTCCATAGTTGTTGATGTCCTCTGAGGATTCACCTCACTGATGGAGGCTTTATATGAGGGAGCTTCACACACTCCTCAGCACTGATTGGTTCATCACAAACTGTTGCGGTTTCTCAGCCTGCAAGCAGTTTGCAACACATCCTGTATGAATATTTTAGAAATAAAGTGTCAATGCCACATGTTTTAACTATTACAACTTCCATGTTCCCATGCTGCTTCACAACACCTCAAACTATCTTTATTTCATGGGTTAGACTGAGAGATTCCTCGTGGCAGAAGTTAATACTGTGTGTTTAAACTCAGTTCAGTTGAACACATTAGAAACTGGAGTTGATGGAGAGGACCTGAGCTCATTTCACAGGAGTGTCAGAGTTTCAGACACAAAATGTTGGTAAACCCAACAGTAAAAAAAAACCTGCTATGTGCCCTGCATGGGGTTAACGTTGGTTACCTCTGTCCACACTGCACTCAGGTAACACACAGCTTCCCACAGTTGGTGAGAATGAACATGTTGGAACCACTGAGCAGCATTCAGGTGAATAATTACAATATAATAGATCGTTTTCTATTTCTCACAGACGTTTTACATTTACATTTTTACATTTTAGGGCATTTAGCAGACGTATCTGTCCAAAGTGACTCACAAATTCTTTCACATTCTTACACTGATGGCAGAAGCTGCCATGCAATGTGCCAACTGCTCATCAGGAGCAATTTCGGGTTCAGTGTCTTGCTCAAGGACACTTCAACATGCAGGTAGGGAGAGCCGGTATTCTAACCAGTGACCTTCTGATTACTAAATGACCCACTTTACCTCTACAGCCATTTTACTGTAACGCTATAACCTCTAACAGTGAAACCATGATCGAACGTTTGCAGGGGACGAGGAAATGGCAGCGTTCTCAAAACAGGATATGATACCCACACTACACTACACACACACACACACACACACACACAACACTCATACAGTCGTGTGTTTCACAGTTGAACCTGCTCCAACCTGACCTGTGACTGACTGAGCCTTCATCACACCATCACCTGTTACCAGTGAACCTGCTCACCTGTGGAGTCTTTTGTTGCCACTATCCCAAAATAGTTTGAAGCGTGTTGATGCCATCAGAATCACAAGAGCTCATAAATCAACATTTAGTTTATTAGTTTGAACCTGAAATATCTTGTCTGTGTACAGTATTTAATTAAATAAAGGATACAATACAAGCAAATCCAACTTTTGCTGAAGGTTCTCAGTCATCCAGGTCACAGTAACTCTAAATGCTGAATCGAAGACAACTGGACATGTCTCAGTTTCCTGAAGACGTTTAGAGGCTTCTTCAGTTCTAATTAACTGGAGAGGAGTCAACAGTCAGTCTGTCATTGTTCTGTGGTGGATTTTTGTGTTTTTGGTGCACTGAGAGGCTGGGTGGAGTTTTCCACTCATCATTGGATAATCTCACGCTACCTGCTGCCATTTGATTTGGTCAGTGGTACATGGCTCTGGCTTTATTGCCTTCTGAAATGACTTGTGTTTCATGCTTTATTCAGGAGATCTAATATTTCTGTGTTCTACCTTCAGTGCTTACCACATATCCAACTACCAGTGGCTCCACTTCCAGCAGCCCAGCACCTCTGCAGCCAACAGCCTCGCCCTGCGCTCACCTGAGTCTCTACTCACCAAACTTACCACCAACGCCAGTCTCTATCTATAGGGTTCAACTATCTACAACGAAGTGTATAGAATCATATGGCAAACTCTGAACCTAGTGGATCCGATATCCATCCACCAGGCTCTAAATGCACAAGTGGTCTTCGTGGGAAAACTTGAGCATGTGCTCCAGGGGATCATGGAATCACTCCAAACTCTTAACTCCAACATCTCCCAGATCGGCCACCAACTCAACCTGCTTGCCTCCCAGCCACCTGCACATCTCTCAACTACACCTGCGACTGAGAGTAACCCTCATGCTCTGAGCTCTGCCCGACCTTCCTCTACCCTGGCCATCTCATGTCGATATTTGTGAATGAGATGCAGAAGGTTTTTTTATTTATGAAATTTACAAAATTAGTTAGCATCTAGAGACTTCACCATGACAGACTGATACATTACTGCGGCCGCTGCACCGATCCGCCTGTCAATCTTGCGTTCCATCCTTTCCTCACTCGTGAACAAGACCCCAAGATACTTGAACTCCTCCACTTGAGGCAAGAACTCTCCCCCAACCCGGAGGGGGCAAGCCACCTTTTTCCGGTCAAGAACCATGGCCTCAGACTTGGAGGTGCTGATTTTCATCCCAGCTGCTTTACACTCAGCTGTAAACTGCCCCAGGACATGCTGGAGTTCCTGGCTCGAAGGAGCCAACAAGACAACATCGTCTGCAAAAAGCAGAGATGAAAACCAGTGGCTCCCGAACCAGACTCCCTCTGGCCTCTGACTGCGCCTAGAAATTTTGTCCATAAAAATAATGAACAGAACCGGTGACAAAGGGCAGCCCTGCCGGAGTCCAACATGCACCGGGAACACGTCTGACTTACTGCCGGCAACGCAAACCAGGCTCCTGCTCCAGTCATACAGGGACCGTACAGCCCTTAACAGAGGGCCCCCAACCCCGTACTCCCTAAGTACCTCCCACAGAATGCCACAAGGGACACGGTCAATGCCTTCTCCAAGTCCACAAGACACATGTGGACTGGTTGGGCAAACTCCCATGAACCCTCAAGCACCCTGCGGAGGGTATAGAGCTGGTTCAGTGTTCCACGGCCAGGACAAAAACCGCATTGTTCCTCCTGAATCCGAGGTTCGACTATCGGCCGAAATCTCCTCTCCAGTAACCTGGAATAGACTTTCCCGGGGAGGCTGAGGAGTGTGATCCCCCGATAGTTGGAACACCATCTGGTCCCCCTTTTTGAATAGGGGGACAACCACCCCGGTCTGCCAGTCCAGAGGCACTGTCCCCGACTGCCACGCGATGCTGCAGAGACATGTCAGCCAAGACAGCCCCACAACATCCAGAGACTTGAGGTACTCAGGGCAGATCTCATGCACACCCGGTGCTTTGCTACTGAGGAGCTTCCAAACTACCTCAGTGACTTAGGCTTTGGTGATGAATGAGTCAACCTCTGAGTCCCCAGCCTCTGCTTCCTCTATTGAAGGCGTGTCAGTGGGACTGAGGAGATCATCAAAGTATTCCTTCCACCGCCTGATGATATCCCCGCCTGATGATATCCCCAGTCACTCACGTTTTTAGCCTTTATGCTTTTATGTTTTAGTATCTCGTGTTTTTAGCCTTTATGCTTTTATGTTTTAGTCTCATGTTTTTAGCCTCTATGCTTTTATGTTTTAGTCCCTCATGTTTTTAGCCTCTATGCTTTTTTGCCTTATTTTACTGTTTTAGTCTATCAGTTTTTAATCTCCGGTGTTTCCTCATAGGGGCCAGCCAGGCTGGGAGTTGTCTCTGGTCTGGCCGTTGGGGGTGCTGTCCCATTGACGTTTCGGCCCGGGTGGCTAGAGGGCTCTGCACCCTGGTTTGGGTTCTCCTGTCTGCCCGGGTTTGGGTGGTCTCTGTGGCGGCGCTCCCTGCAGTCTTGGACCGGGATCTCTCCCAGTGTGGTTGGCCCCCCAAAGGTAGCTTCCTCCGTGCCTCAGGCCTCGGTGCCCAGCCATGTCTCTTTAGCGACAGCTTATGTATGTGTGGATGTGAGTGTGTGTGTCTGCTTGAGTATGTGTTAGTGTGTGTATGAGTGTTTATGTATTTGTGTATGTCTCTGTGCATGTCTGTGGGGGTGGGAGGGTTGGGTTCTTTTAATTTTCTTCTCTTGATTTTATTTGCCGTTTCTCTTTTTCTGTTGTTTGTAAATCTCTGTAAGGCACTTTTAGATAGACTTTTTTGTATGAAAAGCGCCATATAAATAAAGATTGATTGATTTGATTTGATTTGATTTCATAATTGCAATCTCATTCACTCTCTCTCTCACACTCTCACACAGATACACAAACAGACACACAAAAACATAATTAATCTTTAATAATAATGATCATAATCAATCTCCTGGATCTCCTTGGACAAAAGCGCCTGCTAAATTCCATCAGTCTTTATGTAGCTTCGCAGTTGGTGGGCACAAACATGTTGGAACCACTGAGCAGCATTCATGAGAGTAATAAAAATACAATAGGTTGTTTTTTATTTCTCACAGACGTTTCACTGTAAATTTGTCTTCTAACAGTTAAACCGCAAAGGAATGTTGCAGGGCAGGAGTTTATCAGGAATTAGCAGCCTTTTTAAAAGAGGATATGAACCCACCACATCCACCCGACCACACACCATCTGGTGAAACTAGAGCAGGTCTAGAGCTCTTACGATTAATTGACTTCTTCCTCTGTGACAGTAAACTGAATATCTTTGTGTTGTGGGCAGAACGAGACATTTGAGGACGTCATCTTGGACTTTGAGTACCAACCTCCCGGAAGAAGACAGAAAGAAAGACGGAGAGAAAGAAAAAGACGATGAAGTGAAAATCCTGTCAGTTCATATTCATACAGCTCAGAGCAGATGATGACGAACTGAGTCACGTCTGTTTCATTTATTACTGCGTTAGTTTATTCAGAGAGTCCAAAGTCCAACACTCAACATCCAGAAGGTTCCAGGTAGTGGTGTAGTCAAGATCGCACCAACTGAGACCGAGACAAGGCCAAGACCTTATATATCAAAGGAAAATCATAACAAAACATCAAAATGTCCTGTCGTCTCCATACTCTGTGTGCAGGGGGGCTATCAGTCAGTGTGTTTACATGACACTCAAGAAAACCGAATTACTGTGTTAGTCCCGACTATGAACGGATCTTTAAGATGCATGTATACACCTTTGTCTGACTAAAATCGGACCGGATCGGATTTCTCATAGTCGAATTACACCACGTAGATTATTCGATTGACAGTCGCATTACTCCTGCAAGTATACGTTTCCAGTGGATCGGATCGGATTTTGCGTTCTGCGCAGGCGCAAGATTTTTCCCCGGGGCCGTGAGCCGGAAGTAGACGGGCGGCGGCGGCGGCGGCTTTCCTCCGAAATCACCGCAAGAAAGAGCGCCATTGTGCATCCTAGTTTGTGTAATTATCATGTACACCATATACGAAGTGTACAAAGATGTAGCTTCGTCTCGCTCTTCGTACGCCATCTTTCTTGAATGCCGAGGCAGCTGGTGACATAAAGAGGTCAGCCGGAGGTGGCCCCGTTAACACTAGTTGAAATGGGTACAGCGCCACCTAGCGTACCGGGGTATGACATGCTTTCGGCCAGTAATTCGATTTTCTCACTGGCATGTATACTCGGATAATTGCCATTGTCCGACTGAGCAGCACAGTCGAACTATGGCTGTAATCTGACTAAGCTGTGCATGTAAACGCACTGACTGACACCAGGCAGGTAGCAGCTGCAGCTGGGAGGAATCTTTACACTACCAGTGATTTGAAGCTATTAGCTGTTTTTGAGAGGGTCCTAGTAAGGCAGTAAGCGGTGGTTGTTCAAAAAAGAGACAAGAGAGACTGAGACAATACCGAGTAAAAATGCCCTCAATTCCAAGACAAGGCCAAGAATCTCACAAAATGGTTTTGAGACCGATCTCAAGTTCTACAACACTAGTTCCAGGTCAGAACAAGAGTTTATCAGAAACCATCAGAGTCTGCAGCAGGCAGGAGATGACGCACAAACACACACACACACACACACACACACACACACACACTGGTGAACCGACAGGCACAGAGCGGATCTGAGCAGCTGAGTGAACCCAGAGCAAATGAAACTGCAGCATTCTATACAGTCAGAACAAAGAACAATGAATGGCAGGTTCAAACAATATGTAAACAAAAGACATCGAGAGAGAGGAATCTGCTCTTTGGAGAATGTGAACAGGGTCGGGGAGGATATCATACATTTAACACAGTGATCAAACCGAGTTGAGACGGCCTTTGATTAACTAGTTGGTGTTACGCAAATGTGTATCTGCAGGTTGTAGGAGACAGGAATCACCATTTAGGTCTGGAGGTACAAAGTGCTCTACACTGATGTCACTCCCAAATGTGTATTTTCTTCTTCAACACACACACACACACACACACACACACACACACACACATCAATATCATCAGAAACCTGCAAGTGTCTGCAGCGGGAAGGAAGACGACGCCCACAGCATCAATCACTCGTAGCAAACTAGAACGAAGCAGAATGACAGGAAGCTTGAAAGACACTTCTCTCATGACAAACAGAATCATAAAGATTATAACTCTGAGTCGTCACGCTGTGTAAAAATCTGAATAAAACCAGAGTGCAGTCATTTACAATCAACCAAGCCTGTGACACATGCAGATTTAACATGGAACTCTTTTATTTTTACATACAAACATATTTGTAACTATTTGTGTCTCAAATGTGAAGAAAATGAGCAAAATCTTGAAAATATATCAATGAAAAAACTCCAATCAATTTATTTACATTCATGTCCCAGACGACCTCTGTTTAATGTTCACATCTTTTTAATTTTATGCTGTCGAACAAAACATAAAAGTTTCTTAAGCTCATGTGTTAACCACAGATGCTGTTTGACCAGAAATGGAAACAGCAGCCTTCTCAAAAGAGGAAATGATTTGTATCACACCTATCGCACACATTTGAATGACAGGAAGCTTGAAATCCATATTCTCAGTAACAATATAATCATAAAGATTTTAACTCTGAGTCGTCACACTGTATAAAACCTGAATAAACCAGAGTGCAGTCATTTACAATCAACCTGTCACTAACAACAGTTTATAAAGTGTTCCTGAGAACATGTTCAACATAGTTTATTAGTTTGAACCTGAAATATCTCGTCTTTGTACAGTATTTAATCAAATATCGGACAAATGAACTGCAAATGATTGCATTCTGTTTTATTGGTGTTTTAACTGTATGTTGACAGAGGTGCACACACCTGACCGAGAGCAATACATGTTTATATGTAAACAAAAAAGTGAAGTGTTAAATCTGAATGTGAAAGGGGACCCATTCAGATTTAACATGGAACTTTATTTTTACATACAAACCTATTTCTAACAATTTGTGTCTCAAATATGAAGAAAACGAGCAAAATATTGAAAATATATCAGTGAAAAAACAGCAATCAATTTATTTACATTTGGTTTTATGTCCCAGACAACCTCTGTTTAATGTTCGCGTCTTTTCAATTTTATGTCTGGGAACAAAACAGAAATGTTTCTTGAGCTCATGTGTTAACCACAGATGCTGTTTGACCAGTAACGGAAAACAGCAGCCTTCTCAAAAGAGGATATGTTGCAAAAAATATAAGTTGCAAAAATGTCCTGAGTGCATCTGGACAGTTCCAGAGCAGAATAGTCTGATTATAACTGTGCAAGTGACAGGGGCGGTTCTAGGGGGGGGCCAACAGGGGCCAGTGCCCCCGTAACTCTGAGTCTGGACCCCCCTGTGGCCCCCCTGACAGGGAGTCTGCATCAATAATACAATGACAGATTTCTTGCAATGATTTGTTCTGAAGGGAAAGACAGAAATAAAGTGTCTCAGCAGTTTACTACCCAATCAAAATTGCTGAAATTGTAAACACTGCTTTGTCTGAATGAGGGATTTATCCTTTTTTCCGGGTTGTATGTGCCCCCTAACAAAAAAGCCGGCCCCAACCTGGCCCCCCTATTGAAACTGGTCTAGAACCGCCACTGGCAAGTGAAGAAATGTAGCTGCAGCAGACAGAGAAGGAGAAGAAGCCTGCACACTACTACCAGCACCAGAGGTTCAACATTACAAACTATTACATACTTGTGATCGTGCTTTAGTAAAATAAGAGGTTGCACTACAATTAAATACACAACAATGTGTGTGATTATTTGTCCATATTGATCAGAGAATATTAACACAATGTGAAACACTGGAGGGAGCAGCAGCAGGTAACCAGAGACGTTAACAGGTTCAACATTCAGATGATTCAGAAACATCCTCAGCAGCTGACTTAGCTTCATTATCCAGCATTAATAGCTAGTTTTGCTTCATTTTAATCTAAGCTTGCTAGTACAAACGTCTTTATTGAACCTTAAAGTGTAGAAATAAAAAAACATGCTTCTGATGGTTAAATAAATGAGATAACTGTTTCAGCACAGATCAGTTGAGACCTGCAACTCAGATCTGAGCCAAACTGGAATTATCAGGAAGACAATGTTCAATTTAATAGAGTGCAGCGCGCACACACGCCCGGCTGATAATCGGTCGACCCGACAGTAAAGTTTATACTTAATAGTAATGTGAAAATATGCATGATTTAATTTTACTTGCACTTTTGATATTTGAGTACATATATTGCTAAATATTACCATCTAACCTTTAGATTTAGATGCACATTGATGCAAAAAGAAAATAGTTCCCTGTTCACAACGACCTCTGTGGATCGTCTTCAGGAACCGAGTCGTGTTTCCTGTAAAGAGATTTCACTGTCACTGATTTTTCTTGCGGATTAATTCGCACGGAAATGTAATAAATAATGAATTTCATGGGTCAGAAACCTACACGCTTGACCAATGAAATCGCTTGCTTTGTAGACGGGAAGTGACATCATACAACGCAAACGATTTATCTGATAAAATGAGCGAAAGTTTAATCATTCTGGTGTCCCAGGTAGAGGTTAGATCGGGCCCCAAAAATCTGTGCACGTTGTGTCCGAGCCCGGCCCGGCCCGGCCCATTAACTGTAGGCCTAATTATGAGCCCGAGCCCGATTTATTTTTTAATACGTGGGCTGTTATAAATGACGTTCTCAACTACAATTCCATGTTGTTTGAACCACAGAAATATGTTTAGAATTATCTTAACGAATAATGCAACAAGTGCCGCACTTAATGCACTCGACACAGCCAACATATGTTATTATCACTGCCCATGATTTGTTTAAAATGGTTCCACACCTCCGACTTTCCTCCAAACTTGCTTGAAGTTAATTCTCCTGTTTTTCTTTTTTTCTTTACATCTTCAAGCTCCATGTTGCACTTAAGTTATACAATCAGTGATGCCGGTAACGCGTTACTCTATAATCTGACCACTTTTTGCAGAAACGAATAATCTAACGCGTTAATATTTCCAAACCAGTAATCAGATTAAAGTTACTTATTCAAGTCCCTGTGCGTTACTATCATTTTTGTCAGTTTCCTTAGTAAAAATATATATTTTCGCTTTCTTCTTGCGTCTCGGGGAGTGACGTCACGTGTGCGACAAGTCACGTTTTCAGCATGAGGCGCAGAAGCATAAACCAGGCTTAACACCACGCAGCGACACAAACACACACAACAATGAAAGGAGGAGAGAGATGCACGTTTTCTATCTTGAAATACAGTCATTATTTTGAGTTATTACAAAAACAACAACACACAAATGCTTGATCAGGGACCCAGCCAATTACTATTGTTATTAGCCGGCTCTGTAGGTGCTGAAGAGCTTGAGCACTCCTGTCAGATAATGAACCGCGACTTTTTTTTTCGTTTGGTGCGAAATTAGAACACAAGAATGCGAACATTTCGCACCGGACTCAGTGTGCATGCTTTACATGCGGAACATTGCTGCACGGATATTCCGCAAATCCGTGCCGCATTTTCGTATCGCACCGGTGTGAAACGGCTTTAATGTTTCAGCAGGTTTGAAGAATCCGGTTCTGAATACAGTCTAGTTAATGATGTTCTGTGGGTGAAGTGGAGGACGCCAAAAGACTGGAGAGAAAGTCAGAGGAGCAGCTGGGAACACAGACATGATGATGAATAAAGTACTAGAAACTTTTATATATTCTAACAAAGTACATTTGTTAGACCCTTGATTTGCTCTTTAATCTGTCAACCTTTAAGGCATTTCAAGGACTCGTCGGAGCCTCGTATGTCCTTGTATGTGAGAATGTCTTTGACAGTAAATCTGATTCTGAAACAGGTGAAAAGTAGTTTGTATATTAGAGACGTTAACTTTGTGACATGTGTGGTATATTTCTCTACTTATCACCTTTCCATTATTTTACCTTAATGAACCTTTAATCAAACAGGATCTTTGAGTAAAACATCACAACAAAGGTAGCAGCACTGTCACAGTATCTCTGCAGCGATGCTCAGGAGGCGCAAGATTCCCTCCGTGAAAGTCAGTGTCATCAGTAACGTGTTTGAGCCGAGTCTTCTTGTAAAACCAGGGTCACAATCTTCAATCTATTATCACATAAATCAACTTCAAATAAGATTTCGTGTTGAGTCATCAGTCATCATGAAATGTTTTAGTCTCTTACGTCTGTGACCAGGGCCGCCTTAACCTGATGTTAGGCCCCGGGGCTGAGAGGTTTTGTAGGCCCTCCATCCCCTCGATTCATAGAGTCTCATTTTAAAAAAGCGTAATATCTAGGTAATCTACATCACAAAATGCAGTAGTTTCTTTCAAGACATACAACAGTGAATTTCCCTCTTTGAGCCAGAAAACACCATAATATTGTTATTAACATATCACTGAGCCCACTTGAGCATTAAACAACACGCTTTTTTTAACAACCACACACAGCAACTTATGGTGATAATAAAACCAAAATGTGTGCAAATATGATTTCAAACGATATTATGAAAAACATCACCAACCATCACCTGTCTGCACAAACACTGATAATAACTAATAAGCGAAGAACAGCAACAGATCAAACTAGAAGCCTCTTCTCTGGCCTCAGCGGGCCTGTCAACCAATCACATGCACCTGCACAGACACACAGACACACTCCATTCAGCCCCATGGACAGCAACATGGCCTAATGCCAGGTGCCAAAAGGATGAAACTGAGCAACAGTTATAGAAGGTTTGCAGTATATTCTTAAAACATAATTTAATTTGCGGAAACAGAAATATATTCTGTGCTCAATAAATGTATTTGCATGTTTGCTTTTATGCGTTTTAAGGTGCAATAATAACCCCTGCACTCTCACAGACTCTTGCTGGCTGCGCTGCAGATCACTCACTCTGCTCTCAGTCGCTCCTTCTGTGCGCTCAACTTCGCCTGCACACTGGCTCAAGTTAGCACTACGTTAACAACAGCTTATCTGAATTTAAGGTCTGATCTCTAAGTCTCCCACTGGGTTGACTTTGTGGCACATTTATATGGCTGTGCCAACTTGAGCGAGTATTCGCCATCATTGCTGCACTCTGACCTCTGCTGCAGCGGCGCAGTTACGCGCGTCTCTGAGTGACACCTCCATCCCGATACAAGTCCAGCAGGCTCCACATTGATATAGTAAACAGCTACCCGCAGTGTCTCCACCTTGCTGAGTCGTTTGTCTTTCAGCTCCTGCGGCAGATGCTTTCTGAGCCGCGCGTGGCCTTCATTTACGCAGCGCACTCGAGCCACTCGAGCCGCTCCTTTTGCGGATGAACGCAGGCTCGAAGGAGTAATCACACACGCCGAGGAGTCCGTGAAAGGAGAAATACGATAACCGTGTGTAAGGTAAACTCTGGCAGTGCACGGGGTCGAGGTATGCGGCGTCCAGGTGGAAGGGCAGTCCGAGGATGCGCTCCGGTGTGGAGAAGCCATGGAGAGCAAGCGTGGACATATGAAACAAGCTCCACTAACGCCTCTCTATTAATTAAAAAGGATAGAACATGTTTGCATGGGGTGTGATCCGGGGCAGAGAAGTAGCCCTATCTCTCTCATCAAGATACAAATTGTTTGCATAATGTTCCGACGACACTGTGAATTATTGATATTTGGAAAATGACTGGCATTGAGTGAGGCCCGCGGGCCGCCAGTTGCCCCTGATCTAGACAAACATCTAAGCAAATGTGCATAAAAACCTGCACAACTTATAAATACAGCACTTTCTTACCTTTGTATTAGTGCTTTCGTCTGGTCTTGCCGACATGATGGCATCTTTACTTGGACAGGACTCCGGTCCCATTTTCGCCCAATAAGCGCGCACTTTTGCAACAGTATTGTTTCCCCAGCGGCCCGGGTCACTGTTACATGGGTCATTTGACTCGTCTCCCCCTGACTGCTTTTCAGCCTGGTCCTCTCTCTGGGGCCCGTGTGCTCCACCCTCCTCCTCCCCTCCACTGCTGCGGGCGGTCCCCTGCTCCTCTCCAGCTACATCCACCTGCGCGGCCTGCGCCTCCTCCGCTCCCTCCGGTGTGTGAGATAGCGAGCTTCCCCTGGTGCTGCTGGCTCCATCTTCAGCAGCAGCTGGTTTAAAAAAGCTTTGGGATCCTCTTCAGTAATTCTTTTTTGCGCAACTCTTTATAATAAGTGTTTTTCTTTTCTGGGCACCACTCTCAAACGTCCTCCCCGACATTTTCCACTAAATGTCACTCAATCATAGGGACACACCCCAAAACTAACTATAGACATTCTGATAGGTCAGCCCACGGGCCAGAGGCTATGGGGCCACGTGGGTCACTCCTAATTTGGATCAATCAGCAGCCACGTAACGTGCGATTAGAGTGATTAACAGAAAACCTGACAAGTTACAAAACAATATGATCTTTTCAGCTCATCGTGAACCTGAACTTGGGAGGCCCCTGAACTTCAGCCCAGGTAAGCCCGTGCATTAAAGCGGCCTTGGACGTCGTGTCCTCCGGGCCAAAGAGGAAAAGGACCATCCTGATTGTCATAAGTGCAAAGTTCAAAAGCCAGCATCTGTGATGGTACAGGGGGGTGTTAGTGCCCATGGCATCATGGGTAACTTGCACATCTGTGAAGGCACCATAAATGCTGAAAGGTACATACAGGTTTTGGAGCAACATATGCTGCCATCCAAGCAACGTCTTTTTCAGGGACGTCCCTGCTTATTTATGCAGGATTATGCAGAGCCACATTCTGCACATGTTACAACAGCGTGGCTTCGTAGTAACAGAGTGCAGGAACCAGACTGGCCTTCCTGCAGTCCAGACCTGTCCTCCATTGAAAGTGTGGCACATTATGAAGTGCAAAAGACAACAGCAGACTTTTATCTGGCATCTCGTTTGTATGAGATGTTGCAATCGCTCGCGTCAGCTTTGTGGGCACGCAGCACTTCCGTTAGTCTTTGCTTTAGCTGCTTAGTGGTGGGACTGATGGGTGTAATGTGTTTGAGCTTCTTGTAAAACCAGAGTGACAATCTTCAATCTATTATCACACAAATGAACTACAAGTAAGATTTCGTGTTGAGTCATCAGTCATCATGAAATGTTTTGGTCTCTGACATCTGTGACTGTGGATCTCGTTTTAGCGATAACAACAAACTTGTTTTAACGACAGCTGTGTGAACAGGAGGAACTGAGGCCCACAGCAGAGCTCTTTAATTAACAGCCTGTAATACATCCACATCTTTATTAACATTATATGTATTCATTATTAGACCCAGAGGCCTCTTATTTAAATATACTGTCAGTGAATTTTCTATAAATCTAAACAGTAAAGACAAAATCTGTCATAGACTCTGGAAATGACAGTCACAGTATCTTTAATATTGATGCCTGCACATTATGGATTTATTGATTAAAGAATATTCAAACTTACCTTCATTTCTTCTTTTGATGTATATATATGAGCAGTATCAGCGCTGGGAATGGAAAAGTTACTCCAACAACTATAAGTGCAATTTGAAGGCCTCCAAAGTGATTTTGTTTGAGAAAGGGTTCCACGTAGTTACCTGCAACAAACAGCAGAACGAGCTCATGTAACTCTCACAGCGGACTGATCACAGAGTTTACACAGAGAACAGTTAATATCAAAACAACACAGGGGAAAATCACAAAACAGAGGCTCACGTCCTTTAAATGCAAAGATCCCAGAAACAGACTGTTCATGAGTTCCTTCCAGTTTGGCTACACAGTACCTTGGCAGCAGCACCTTGTCGTCTTTTTTTTTTTGGCCTTATTGATAGTACAGCTGAAGAGGGTGACAGGAAACAGGGAGAGAGAGAGGGGGAGTGACACACAGCAAAGGGACCCAGGCTGGGAGTCAAACCCGGGTCCACTGCAAAGCCTCAACATGGGACGCCCACTCTACCAACTGAGCTAAACAGCGCCACACCTTGTCTTCTTTTTGATGAAGTATTTCAATGCTTGGTTTCAGAGGTGCACCTGTGAACATATTAAGAGTTTTTTAAATGCACCACTTTTAACTGGTCAAGTAACTCATAACTCTCTGTAGTCGTAGTCCTGGTCAGCGTAAATCACCTCTGTACCGTCTTCAGACTGTCCTGGGTCGATTCTCAGAGTCTGTGTTCGGCTGACTGGGAGGCTGCAGAGCCCTGCTGCCTAAACAACCTTATTTTCCTGAGAACAGCTTGGAATAAAAGCTTGTGATTACTTCTTTAACATTGTAAATATTGGAGTTTGAAACTACACAGCGACCCTTTAAAGGTGCTAATCACGATGGTAGCCGACCGTCCTACATCTCAAAACTTCAGTATCTGAGGAATGAGACTCAGAAACAGCAACTTCAAATAAAACCTGTAGTTCACAGCAGGTGTGACTACAGTTGCCAGAGGCTAAATTTGTAGCAGATTCAAAGGGTCACTGTGTAGTTTGTGAGGAATACTTCAAACTTTATTATTTACAATATTAATGAGGTAATGATACAAATTCTTGTTCAGAAGTGAACAAACAAGCTGTTCTCAGAGGAAGATTGTTGTGTGTTGGGTTCTTTCTAAGGGAGTGGATAAAGACCTGATGGCAGAGAGCTGAAGTTAATGTACTTTACTGGCTGCTCAGTCAAAACATACTACAACTCCCAGCATACACCGCGGCCCAGGTAATCCTTAGCTTAGAGCCCCCTCTAGTGTTTAACATTTATCCAGATCACGATACAAAAAGAAGGTCCCACAACAGAACTGACTGAGGCTAGAGAGGTGGCAGGGTCCGCCACATATAAACACAGTAAAACAGTATAAACTGTGTCGTCCTTTAAGGTCAGTTTGTTTATACAGTTTATTAACCCATGGTAAACAAAGAGTTTGCTTATTTTGTTTGTTTAGGCAGAAACAAATCTTTTTTAACATTTAAAAGTACAGACTGCTCCTTTAAACATCATGAAACACTTTCACAAAACAGCAAGTCATTTATATTGAATTTAATCTCATTACTCTGTGTAACAAGCGCTCCGAGTGAGAGAGGAGAGGCTGCTGTTAGGTTTCATTTCACAGGAAACACACACATACACACACATATAAGCATAGAATTGCATGTGGACTGTATGGACGTGTCCATACCAATCTCAAACGATGGCTGAAATGTCCACACCAATATTAAGGTTTAAGAAAAAGTATGCGCCTCATGCAGCACACAAAGGGTTAAATCCTTTCCCATTTCAGGACCGCTTCCCAAATACACCTTTGAGACAGGTGTGTTTTTTGATTGGGTCAGCTCCTTGAAGGCTGTCGAAGCTGTTTCACGTGCAGGCTTTGCAAGTGTTGACGAGAGCAGGTCGACACTGTTCTCCTGCAACACATCTCTGAGGATGTCGGGCAAGAAAAGAAAGGTGGAAGACATTTCATCAAACAAAGTCACCTGAGGAAAATATTCCCCCCTCATAGGCTACTGCTAATGAATGCAAAACATTTAGTACGTTTACATGCACAGCTTAGTCGGATTACAGCCATAGTTCGACTATGCTACTCAATCAGACAACTGCAATTGTCCGAGTATACATGCCGGTGAGAAAATCGGATTATTGGGCCGGAGCATGTCATACCCCGGTACGCTAGGTGGTGCTGTACCTGTTTCAACTAGTGGTAACAGAAACACCTCCAGCTGACCTCTTTACATCACCAGCAACAACAAACTGCCTCGGCATTTAAGAAAGATGGCGTACGAAGAGCGAGATGAAGCTACATCTTTGTGCATTTCATATATGGTGTACATGATGATTACACAATTACCGCCGTCGCCGTCCTTCTACTTCCGGCTCACGGCTCCAGGAAAGAAATCTCGCGCCTGCGCAGAACGCAAAATCTGATCCGATCTGATGGAACGTATACATGTAGGAGTAATGCAACTATCAATCGAATAATCCAGGTGTTTTAATCCGACTATGAGAAATCCGATCCAGTCCGATTTTAGTCAGACTAAGGTGTAAACATGCATCTTAAAAATCCGATCATAGTCGGACTAACACAGTAATTCAGTTTTATTGAGTGTCATGTAAACACACTGAGTGTTTCCAATCGTTTTCTCACTCTTAAAGGTGATTGATTTGTTACTTTGTCAGGTGACAGAAGAAGCAACACTGTCGTCCCCTTTATCAGACAGCGGTGGAGTGGCAGGGTCACAGCAGCAGGTGAACTTGAATGAGGACACGGTGGTTACTTTAATTTTGAGTGTAAGCTAGCTGTAATATTAAAAATAAGCCTAGTGAATAATACTGATCTTCCTTGAGATTTGAGTCATCAGGTGACAGAGGAACCCCGGCCAGGTTGTAGCTCATGTAAGGAAGATTCAAGGCTACAGGAAAATCTGACATGGTGCTATACTGAATGTTTTTCTGCATATGTTTGACTGCTTATGTACAGCAGGTAATGCATCGTACAAAGTTAATGTCAGGCTGGCGTCATGTGTTATTTCATTAGGGTGCTGCAGCAATCTCGCCTTGTTATTTCACTGAGGTTCATTTCTGCTTTTCATTTAAAAATACATACAAACACATTCAGACAGGTTTTCATTGGATATATGAGTCATGTGATCAGTGGTGTGTTGCAGCAGGTGTGAGGAGAAAGAAAAGAGTGACTTCAGGTGAGAGTTGGAGCGTCTCATCATCACAACCCTCCTCTGTTGTCTTAATGCAGCCAAATGTGATGACAGAGGTTTGACTTCATGAAGACAGAGGCTGGTTTTAGGACAGTAGAGGGCGTCACAGTCATCAACATGGGAGCTGAAACAAACACATGACTTCTGGAGAAGATATCAGAGTTCAGGTAAAGATGATCAGCTGACACACCGTTTGTTTGCTCAGTAATGTGTGTGTGGCTCAGGTGTAGATGTCGGGCCTCCTGCTCTTTGTATCAGCTGCTGTCATTACAACATGCTCAAGTTAACAAAAAACTATGTTCAGATATGTAAATCCATTTATTTCACATTATACCAAAATCAACAACTTGAGCGTCTGTCAGTCAGAAACCACAGAGCCTCACTGTGACACACCTGTTACAGGTAGTGCTGCACTGAAGTAGACCACCATGATTCTCATTCAACTCATTCTGATGAATCGATTTTATATTCAGTGATTTATATTTAAGTTGTAATAATGACGTCACAGAGACAAAAAGTCTGCATATCAAAATAAGAGCCTGCAGCTGGCAGTGAGTCTGCTTTCTTTACTTTCAGCAGTGAAGTGATTTACTCCCTGACAGAACATCATACATTTATTATTCTGTAGACAAAAACATTTTATTTTTTACATTTGCAGCAGACAACTATCATAAATATGCAGCATGTAATCATACAGGTCAGCTGTCAGTTGTTGTTCCTTCATATTTATGACAGATTTATATCTTCAGCATCGATCTGATCAGAATCAAATCATTCCCAGGATGCTTTGTGAGTGACAGGTGCCCCGCCCCCTTTCTGTGACATCAAGCCCAGCTCAAACTAAAGTAAGAATAATACAAACAGCTGGCAGAATAAGACACGACAGTTCAACAGCCTCCAAACTGATCATTAAGTCGAATCTTTGAACAACAAACTGAACATTAAAACCTTCATGAAGGAGGATTTACTGCACGACTGTTGTATTAGACTAAATTAGCTTCAGCTGGCTGGACATAATAAACTGGACACTGAGCGTAGAGTTCAGTTAGTAACTGACTCTGGATCAGCACCTTAACAAATACAAAGAAGCATAAAAATGTAAAAAAAAAATAAAATATTCCCATGGGAAATCTGAATGACACTTTACACAATTAATCACAGTTGGACATGTGGACGGGAGGAGCCGGGGATCGAACCAGCGACGTGTGACAACACGTATTTGGCCCCTCGGCTCTGAACACATATATAAAACTTGGACTGTTCTGGTTTCATTCAGTCCATTTTTATCTACGTCCATTTAAATTCTGCTGTCTGTCACTTTGATTATTTTATTTCCATCACTTGTTCTATTATCCTGTGTTGATGTCTCATTATTGATCTGTTTCTATCTTATTCATCAGCTGCTACAGTTTCATGTCCTCAACAACAGTCCAGTGGGCCGTTTGGTTCTGACTGGAATTAAATGAATCTACGCTGACGACAGAGCAAAAATGAGACGCATCAGATAATCAGAGTATAAAAATAAAAGAATAAAAGCAACATAGAACAGAGAGAAAGTACGGAAGAGGATTAGGGCCTCATGTGAATTTTTTTTTTTAGTTCTGACTTTAAAGTCAGAATTCTGAGAATAAAGTCAGAATTCTGACTTTTTTCTCAGAATTCTGACTTTAATCTCAGAATTCTGACTTTTTTCTCAGAATTCTGAGATTAAAGTCAGAACTAAAAAAAAAATTCACATGTGGCCCTAATCCTCTTCCGTAAGAAAGAGCTCGTCTTTGTCCTCAACAATATTAATAACAGAGTCAGCGACTACGTTCAGACAATCTTTCCTGTAAGTTGAACTCTGTTGAACACGAGACGTGAAAGAAGAAGTTGTGTGAAGAATTAAAATACAGTTTGAGAGAAAAGTTCAAACCCTGTGAACTTCCTGTTTTGGTCAGTCACTACTTGAAGTGGATGTGAATGTTGGTTTGTTGGTTTTAGGAAGTGAGTCGGGTTCAGATGTTGTTCAACCGTCCTGTGTCCAGGAAACTACAGCATGGTTAACATTTAGACGAGGTCAGATTTGTGGGAAAGATCAGATAAACAGCATATTTAAAATCAGGAAGCTAAACTAAGCTCAGATCTGGACAAACTAGTTTGTACGTCTTGTCGAACCAAATCTGAAGGCAATTTGTAGAAAAGCAACAAAAGAAAATGCAAAGTGACGACATGATGTGAATATAATGAGTTGGTTCATGGAGATAAACAGTTAATTCTCCAAAGAAGAAGTTGGTCAGAATTAAAGAGAAGTTCAAACCCTGTGAACTTTCTGTTTCGGTCAATCGCTGCTTGAAGTGGATGTTGGTTTGATGACTTTTTACTCTGACAGGATTCTGAGTCCGACACTTGACTTGGACACTATTTGTGACTGAGAGCTGTGAGATAAAGACGAGGACTGAATATGTTTATATTTAGTATATTAATTGTAAGTTAGCTCTGTAGCTGATGGAGCAGACATGCTGTTATAATACTCTTTTCAATACTTCTGGATAAGTTACAGATTATGAGGACATCTTATAAAAACAGCTGGTTTAGTTCAGGGACAGATTGAGGTCGTGTTAATGAGATACATGCACATCGACTAACATTAACTCTGAACCTCAACCTGAAATTACTTTTAACCTAAAAAACATTTTAATTTTCAAACTGCCTGAAATAAAAGAAGAGCAGACAAAATGTCTTCACATCATCCAACATGGTGGAAACACACACAGCAGAAAACTTCACGGCACAAGCAGAGCTGGATACTTTATGGATCAGGTTGTTTCAGTGGTTCTGTTGTTGTTGGATCCGGGTCACTTCTGGCACAACTGTTCTTCACGTCTGCAGGAAACAAAACAAAGTTACAATGAAGAAAGTCCGACCGACCTGATCGTCCTCTTAGTGTAAATACACAGAATGATTAATGTCAGAGAGATAAAACATCTGTCAAGACTCTGAACATGAGATACATAAAGAATGAGTTCTGGTTCTGTTCATCAGTGGCGGTTCTACATGGGAGCCTACAGGGGCCAGTAACCCTGTAAAAATGTCCCTGGCCACCTGAGCTGACTGAATGATAAAATGAAAACGAAAGAAATTGATTTAAAAAAAAGCGGAACTAGTGTGACTCAGCGTTCAATATGGAGTAATTAGAGCGACGCATCCAAACACTGCGTTGTAGGATGTAAGATGAGAATGAGAACGGCAGCAACAAGTTTTGAAGAGAGGAGCTACTGATGTCTTGGTGCAAGAAGTGAACGTAAACAAAACGATTTCATCCCGTAAAGTGATTTATTGCATGTAACCGTGTTACTGTTGTTCCTCACTCCGATAAGAAAATCAGGTTCATAAACGCTGGAGGGACTATGTCAACCAGCGTGTCCTGGGAACGCCTTGGGATCCTCCCAGAGGAGCTGGAGGAAGTGTCCGGGGAGAGGGAAGTCTGGGTGTCCCTGCTCAGGCAGCTGCCCCCGCAACCCGGCCCCGGATAAGCGGATGAAAATGGGTGGATGGATGGATGGATGCATACAACAGTAAATAAATGTTGTTTATAGTTGTGCTCTATGTTTACTTTGCATCTTTCCACAGATATCAGCAAGTCCAAGAACAATATAGCAGTGCAGCCCAAGTTGAACATATTCTCATATTCTCAACCACTCTGATGGAGGACAGGAGACGAGCTCTAGGCCAGACTGGTATGAGGGGGTCAGAGGTCCACGCCCACCTGCAGCATCGTCCTACTGTATTTAATTTCTGATTTTTGATGGCCCTACCTCATTGTTTTAATCAATGCACTCTTTATGTACAAAATAAACTTTTGTATGATTTTAAGGTAACGCAAAATTAAAGTATTTAATGTTTAAATATAATTTGTTTCCGTTTTTTATTGTGCCCATCTGATTAAACACTGGCCCTATCAGTAAAATTAGTCTAGAACCTCCACTGCTGTTCATCAATAATATGTTGATAAAATACATTATTTAAACTTACGTGTCCTATGATTGAGTTTCCAAAGCAGCAAAGCTAGAACAACAACAGCAACACCAAGAACCACAACGTGACCAGTCCAGTGTTGGACCCTGAAACAGGTGAAAGTGAATGTGAGAGTCAGAACCTGAGTGCAGATGATGAGCAGCAGACTGGACCTCACAGCCCACACAGAACCACTAAAGGTACAACAACTCATCCAAACACTTAAAGAATGAAGAAGATATTGTTATAAAATGTCTGGATGTTCGGTCTGAACACAGATGATGTTGTTTGGAATCAAATAAAACTTGACTTGAATGAAACAATATGAGGAGGAAGAATCTCACCTGGTCCTGCAGCTGCACCTGTGAGGATGACAGGAAGTGATTCATCAGTTATAAAGGACAACCACAGGATTATAAATGTAATGTTACAATGTTGTTGTTCATGACTTCTCTTCACTGGCACAAGAAAAGATAATCATTTCTAACTTGGCCCAAACATTTTCGTTTCACTTTTGGAAGTTAAATGTGACAGAATATCAGGTTCAGGCTGCAGCAGCTGTTTATAAATCTATTACTGAGTTTGTGGGTGAAGTTTAATCACTTTTTTTTCGAAGAGAATTTTATGCTCAGCTTCAAACATTTTTGACTTGTGTAGACGTCTTCATCATAATATGCTTTGGTTTCTTTTCTGAACATGTGCAAATATGTTTGAAACCTTATTAACCAACAAGACTTAAAATGACTGAAGTGTTTACATAACAGTTTGAAACATTTTAGATGTAGATGTTTTGTGCTCAGTCTGAACAAAAGATAAAAGATAGAATGATCTCACCGTTGACAGAAGAGTAGGTCTCAGCTTCAGTCTGATGGCTGATTTCCTCCTGAGTGACGACACAGCGGAAGTCGTCGCTCTTGGTTACAGCAGCTTGAAGGACGATGTCGTAGAGGCCTCCATTTTCTGTTTCCTTCAGATCTTTAACAGGAAGGATGTTTCCAGAACCGTCCTTCCACTCCACTTTAGGTTTTGGAGAAGCTCCAAGAACTTCACACTGCAGCACCATCCCATCATCTGTTTTAATTGTTTTGACAGACGGCTTTGAAGCACCTGTGAACATGATGGAAACAAAAGATGACATCAGATTTAATCACAGCATCAGAAATGTAATGTTGGGATGTTTTTTGTTCATCACATCTCTGCTTGTTGATCAGAGCGAGTTTAAGATTAAAGAAAAACACAAGAAACCAAGAAGTGATAAAAATCCTGATGAGGCTCAGTTACAGCTCGCACCATTCTTTAACAGAGGATCATATTTCACACATTTAACTTCTACTGACAGTTTCTAACTATTTACAACTTTTCTGACTCCCATCCTCTCCAATCCTATTTTTCCCCCATCGTTATTGGACAGCACCTTCTCTATATGGGCTCGGCTGGGCATAAAAACTCTTAGAGAACTGTATGGTGATTGTATTTTTTCTTCTTTCCAACAACTGGTAAATCAATTTTCGGTTCCCATAGGACATTTTCAAGTTCAAAATTTTGTCTGTAGCTCATTCCCAGAATTCTCTGCTCTTCCTAAGCCCTCAGATTTTGAGATATTTCTGAAGCCTCTCTCTGCATTAAAGGGGGCATTCTTTTCTATTTATTTAAATATTTATAACCTTCGTCCAGGCTCCTCTACTGTACCTAAAACAGTTTGGGAGACAGATCTGGGAGAGCTGATTCTAGATGATGTTTGGGAGGAAATTTTAAAAAGAGTACACAAGTCTTCAATCTGCGCTGGACACGGCTTTATGCAATGTCGAATCCTCCATCGAGCTCACTACACTAAAGCTCGCCTTGCAAACATTTTTGATACAGTGTCCCCTCTATGCGAACGATGCCAACAAGCCACAGCAAATTACTCACATATGTTTTGGAGCTGTTCCTCTTTGACTAGATGTTGGTCTGAGATCTTTAGCACATTATCCAGGTAACTGAAAGGGATGTGACTCCCAATGCCTTAACTGCCCTGTTTGGTGTTTGGCCTTTCCCACTCACTTTCTCCAACGAAAAAGGACATTATAGCATTCACAACTCTGCTAGCCAGGAGGTAGATGCTGGTAAAATGGAAATCCCCAGAGTCACCTACCTACACAAACTGGGTGAAGGAGGTGCTCTATTTTCTTCAATTAGAAAAAATCAGACTGACCCTGATTGGTAATGCTGTCTCATGTGAGAAGACCTGGAATCTCTTCCTGTCTGATGTCAACAGCTGAGATGTCTGATCACTGTGTTCCCTTCCAACTTAGATATTTGTGCTTCTTTATTGGTCCTTATTTATTATTATTATTTATTTATTTATTTTATCTATTAATTTATCAATGTATTTGCTTGTTTATCTATTTATTCTTTTTCTGTCTTCTTTTATCAACCCAACCTTTTTTGTTGGTTTTTCTTTGCCTTGTAACACATGTGTCCATCTGTTGGGGCTCGGTGCTAGAGGGTAACGGTTCTGTGGTATATTTCTATCTGTAATTACTCTTTGTATGGAGAAGTATTGTTTGGTTTTTTTATTATGTAAGACTCAATAAACACATCGTAAAAAAAAAAAAAAAATCAAACATTAACGGACGTCATGTGAACTTTGTTTCTATTTACATTAAATAATAAAGAAAATGTGTTGTGAAATGTGAAACACAGGATCATTAACAGCTCGTCTCCTTCTGTTAACATAGTTTGGGTGTGGACACTTTAATAGGAACACCTGTGCAATCTAAAGTAGGCTGAGCAACATAAACAATATAAACTGTGATCATGATATGAGAATATATATTGTTTTAGATATTTGATATTCTCACATGGTGATATATCAAAACTGTTTCCTGGTTTTAAAGGCTCATTACAGTAAAGTGACGTCATGTTCTGAACTCTAATATTTCTGATATTCTGATCCCGTCATGTTAGTAAACAGGAGGGACAAAAAAACAGAAACACCTCTCAGTGTGATGTAGTTCAGTACAACACCACCTTTAACTGTTAACTCAGTAATGAACACACATTAACATTTTGAACTTCTTTCCCATTTTAGCCAGATTCTGACACATATCATGCCAGATGCACATTTTATGAGCTACAATTAAAAAACTGTTATAATAAAGTAAAGACAGAATGTGTCAAAGGCAACACACCTGATGTGTCATCAGGACTGAACTGTGTTACTAAGAAATATATTATCAGGCTGCCAATTTGTTAAGATGCTGCTCAATAATCAACAAACAATGTGAAAGATTTAACTGTCATGTTCTATTTTTATAGTTTAATTATTTCAAGTGAGGGTGGACTAAATATTAGAAACGCCTCTCAATATCCCAACACACTACACACACATGCAATTTCAAACACAAACTAACAATGAGACTGAATCAACATCACAAACAGCTCAACAGATGTTAGTGTGTTGAATGATACTGAGGCCTGTGGAGCTGATGACAGCCGTTTACTGTTAGTGAGAGGTGGAGAGTGACGTCATTAGAATCAGGACTCACCTGGGATGATTTCATCTCTTCTGTCTCTTAATGTTATAAGGTGCGCAGGATGCACGCGACCCGATATTTACGTGTAAAATTAATAAATAAACATAAAACATATTTTCATGTTGACGTCAGAAGTCAACACACACATATTACACCTCATCTGAAAGCTCACAGGTTCGTTTTTATCAACACATTCAGGAACCTAAAATAAAGATTTACGACATTACAGCAGCAGCGTCTCACTTTACGGCAGTAAACAGTTAGCTACTTACTAGCTAGCCTGTGTAGCCGCAGTTAAACTGTATTTATAGGTGTAAAAACAGACATTTATAGACGAACAGCGGCTCGTTTTAAAGACAAAAGTCCAGCCATTAAATCCAGCTTGGTTAAACGGAAGCGGAACTGAAAACCACCACAATAAAAGTCGGTTGTGTCGCTCGTTTATTTTTAGCGCCGCTCGTCAAACTTTCCGAACAACTTCATTTTAATCAATTTAAAGTATCGACAGAAGATTTGACCAATGATGTTCAGTATCTCTGACATCAGTAAACGCCCCGGAACAAAACCAACCAATCAGCATCTTTCTACGACCTAAAGTGACGAACCTAACGGTCTTTTAACTCCATCAGCCAATCACAGGACAGCATCTGTACGCGAGGGCCACGTGTGAGTTATTGACAGCTGCTTTCATCCAATGGGAAGTCAGCACCGTGAAAACACTCTGAGTCAGCAGCCAATTAAATCACCTGTGTGACCATATATGGAAGTGAATGTTGTCGGACTTCCTGTGGCAGCGGGACACCCACATAACAGAGAAACTTTATTTATATGTTTAAGGAGACATGATTCAATGATAATAAATATGTAAATCTTTATTTAAACACTCACAAGATCTTTTTATCGTCGACTTTAACACTGAGGGACATTTTTCAGCATCTTAAAGGGATTTATTATCATCATTTGGTAACTTTGGAGAAGTTTTAGAGAGCTCTGTGGACATCTGCTGGAGATAATCTGTACTGCACTTTCTAAAATATCTCAGAGCCTCTTCTGTCTGTCAACATACAATTTGGTTCAGACGTTTTAGACAAGTTGAGGGAGAGATCCTGAGAATTTCAGCCTGATGGACCAGATTATTACTTATTAATTTAATTTAGCAAATGAAATGAAACAAACGAAAAAAGAAAACTTTGACTTTTTCTCTGTTGAATCATTTTCCAGTTCAACTCTCTCTGAGCTTTAAATCAGATCAACACACCTGATGAACCTCAGAGTGTTTGCTTTACAGTGATGTAGTGGACATGTATCAGCTGCTCCTGGTTTTTGTATTAAACTGTTTAAAATTAGTAAATATTAAGAGGCAGAGACGCACAAAATCAAAATGAACCCCAAGAGGTTAAGACTTGATCTGAAAGGCAAAACAAACACATGTTAGATAGTTTTGAAACAGACAGGTAATACTGTGTAAAAGTCATATTTCATCTCCTACAGACGGCTGAAGCTTCATTGTACAGAGAGACATAATCTGCAGTGTGTCTCTGATATCAGCATGTTTGATACAGAGGTGGTCTCTCCAGATGTGGCTGCAGCTCTGTGGGCTCGAGGCCCTGCCAGATGTGGATTCTGACCACTGAACAAAAGTCCATCTGGGACTCTGGAACCAGTCGCAGCAGTAAATGAGCGACATCTTTAAATGTTTAATGAAAGCACTCACCAACCACAAGTGTAATGTAGAATGTTTGACTCTGAAGATGTGGAAAAATGCAGCTGTAGGTCCCGTTGTCGGCCATCTTTGTTTTTCTGATCTTTATGGAGGCGTCGCCGTTCTGCAGTTGATCTTGAAAATGTGAGACTCGACCTATGAAGTCCGGACCTTGAGTTGTCTTGTCGTTTGAATTATGCATGAACACTTCCTGTCTGCCTTTCTTCCAGTCAAAGACCTGTCCTGTGAGGTCCACCTTGGGGTTGGGGGAACAGGGTAAAACAGCATCACTGTCTTGATCCACGACCACTTTGACAGCTGGAAGATAAAAACATGTTACTCAGTATGTTAACATGCAGAGTCATCAGGAAACAAAGTCAGATAACAACTTTACACAACAAAAACTCAAACACCTGTTTCCTCTAACATGATAATTTTGTGTCGAGCTTGTACTGACATATTTTACTGACCTTATTTAAAGCTGATCGTAAATGAGATGAAACCAATTATGTTATAGAGCGTTTCAGATTGTTTACTTTCGGTTGAATTGTGGAAACACTTTCTAACACCAGGAGAAGTTGTAGTTTTATTCATGTCAGAACTTGATTTATTGGACTGGATTCAAAGACACAACTAACCACCAAACTATCCTGTTCCACAGCTGAACACACATGTTGTTTCACTTTGTCATTCAAATGTGTTCACTGAACTTTCTCAGGACATCAGATTAAAGCTTCACCTGACAGAGAATTATGTTTTTAAACAGAATTATGTTTTTAAACAGAATTATGTTTTTAAACAGAATTATGTTCACTGATGTTTCTCTGACTTATTATTGGACAAAGCTGAAAGTTGCTTCTCTCTCTGTGTGAACTCTGACAGCTCGATCTCTGAGGTCGCTGCTCTCCAGTAATTATGAAGGAAACAAGAACCAGGAAACATTTAAAGAACCTGTTGGTTTGGCAGCTTTTATCATTTATCGGACGATGATTTCTCACCCAGATTAAGTAAAACCACACAAACAGGTTTTACTACATTGTTGATAAAAACTGTGAGTGGTAGAGAGAGGAGGACGACAACAAGACACACGTATCTGGTTTAACATTTGGTAACAAATAATAAAGTAATAAATAAAATAATCATACCCAAATAAACACACAGTCACAAATGAATCTGTTGCTGATAATCAATAAACTAGAAGCTCCACTGAGACAGATTCCCAGCTGATCCTGAGTCAGTTATCAGACCTCCAGCTGCTGTGATCAAAAGAGAACAAGTCCAAACACTTTCAGGATCTCTGAGTCTCAACTCACATGAAGATTTATGTATTTAATCTTCACTTCAACATGATGAATAATGTTAAATTAAACGTGAATATTTTCTGTTTCTTTCCTCTGTGACAGTAAACTGAATATCTTTGTGTTGTGGACTGAACGAGACGAGGGATGTTCGCTAAAATCGATATTATCGTCCGATATTGACTTAAAAATGTGATATCAGGAATTATCGGTATTGGGTTCTTTATAACCGATGTTTGCTCTGTAGGTTTCAGCATTTCCGAGCCTGCATGAACGCAGCATGGGACGTTTACATGCGCGTGCTCGATGACGTATAACCAGTGTTGGGAAGATTACTTTGGAAATGTAGTTGGTTACAATTACAAGTTACCCTGTTGAAAATGTAATAGTAGTGTAACTATTTCAATTACTTTCTCAGAGTAATGTAACTAATTACATTTGATTACATTTTGATTACTTTTCTTAATTTTGAATGAAATCTCTCAACTGCTAACCATTTTCACATTTTAAGACCTATAGTGTGATAAACCTTTCAGTTCAAAGGTTTAACCATATATTATGAGTCTGACCTGAGTCGGCCTGTACTGCGAAGGAGGCTCACTTCCTCACTAAACGGAGCGACAACGGGCTGATTTCAGCCAAGAGGAGCAGGTTGTTTTAATGGAGAGAGTATGAGCGATACAAAAAAGCCTGATCACAGCCTGAAGCAACAGTGTTGCTGCAAATATGACAAGAGGAGGCTGATTTTAATTTCTGACAGCTCTACATTGAGCTGCTTTTAAATATGAAGCTTTAGAGCAACAACAACTGTTGTTTTAAACTGTGTTTTATATTGTTTTCATATATTTCACTGATCGCAATTATAAAATGCCAGTGTGTGTTTTATTGAAAGCGAGGCTGGGTGAGCGTATGAAAATAGGTTACAGTGGGTTTTTTAGGTGCTGTAGGTACAAGCAAATCTCATGTTGTCTCTGTACAAAGACCTTTTTAAATGTGAGAAAACAGCATAGACCTACTCAAGATTTGCGTTTGGGCAACACATAACAGGCGAAACAATTAATTTATTCATGGCCACATTAAGTTAAATTATCTGTCCTGCTGCGAGCGCACAACTTCTTTCAGTGGTGACTGACTGTATATAAAAGTAAATAGGCTACAGCCTAATAAATGACCTCCTGACGCGAGTCGGATCAACAGCTGAGCAGCGTATCCCCTCAGCTGAACATCTGTAGAGACGCTCAGAGAGAAAGTAAACAGCAGCGGATCAGCGCGATCTCTCCCTCCGTACAAATGTTCTGATCCAGCTCCACTGGACTTTCAAAGTAAAGGTGACGTCAGCTGTAAATGAGTTAAATCGTGAAACAGCGGTGCTTTTATAGCCGATTTTATGATTAAACTCTGAACAGAACCTGGTCGGGACCAGGTTATGAGCTAAGCATAAGTCACCATGGTGATCAAGCCGGGTTAAAAGAGAGCCACCTTTGTAATACAGGGGAAGCCTGGTTTCTGTCTGTATGAAGTGTTTTTTGTATTTCCAGCCCAGGAACATCTTGTGCGCCGCCGACACTGTTGCTGCTGACTCTGACTGCCGCCGTACGGTTTGTCGGTTGAGTCGAATGGCACATGACCAGAGAGAGCCAATCACAAGCGTCAGTTTTGGAAGGAGGATGTTGATATGAAAAAAAAAAACTAAAAACAAACATGAATCCAGGGGAGCGAAAAACAACTTGATAAATCCGAGCTTTTGCAGCGATTTTTAAAATGTAACTAACTGTAATCATTGAAATTTCCAAAAGCAACTGTAATTTAATTACATATTTTCTCCCAGTAATGTAACGGATTACAATTACGTAAATTTTGTAATTAAATTATGTAACGTCGTTACATGTAATTCGTTACTCTCCAGCACTGCCTATAACAACAACAACACATGCTAGACTCGTTGGTTGCTAACGGTGGCTAACAAGCTTGCTCGCTCAGTGCATGAGATGTCTGGAACTATTTCCAAGTGTCACCTATGAATAGTAAATTTGATCACCCACCTCAAGAAGAATCATGCAAAGTTACACGCTACATTTGTGCAGCAAAGCGATGAAAAGAAGCAACAGCCGACACCGAAAAAAACCCACACAGTTGTCGCTTAAAGAGTCAACTGGAGTATATCGCACTGGTTAACCAGTCTTTTTCTGTCGTTCAAGATGCCGGATTCACCAAACTTGTGGAGTTCCTTGAGCCACGTTATGCCCAGTCACAAGTATTTCTCAGACCAGTGCTTACCTGAATTGTACAGTATCGTTTACAGCCACGTCGAGAAGCTAACTTCTGGTGCTGTGTGCACTAGCTTCACTACAGATAAGCGTCTTCAAGCGTTAACCAGGTTAGCATGTTGAATTTGACTGCACAATGGTGAGGATGAGGACTTTGTGTTGGCTGTACTTCATTCTTGAACAGTGCTTACATTTGGAAAGCCATGTTGCATTTATGTATGCATCCAGTGGGGCATCACAATAAAATCAGGCATAATATGTTATTGCCACAATAGGAGATATGTTTTGTTGTTACCCAACAGTTTTGGTGTAACAAAAAACTGCATATATTGGTATCGGGGGATATTGGTATTGGAAATTAAGAGTTGGACAATATCAGAATATTGGATATCGGCAGAAAAGCCAATACCGAGCATCCATAAACGAGACATTTGAGGACGTCATCTTGAACTTATAGGAACAATGATGGACATTTAGTTTCTAATAATATATAACTGTAGAATTCTAACATGTTGCTAACAAGCAGTTCATATTCATGCAGCTCAGAGCGGATGATGATGATCACATCTATTTTATTTATTACTGCGTTAGTTTATTCAAAGAGTCCAAAGTCCAACACACACCTTGATTTACTTTGTCGTCTGCGTTTGGAGCACTTTGGAGTCAACATCACATTCAAACCTTTGTGTGACACTCAAGAGCAGAGACAGCTGACATCTCTAACATCTATTTACAGACGCCTGTTGAAATTCACATGTTTAAGTGTATGCAGCTAACTTAAAGACGCACTCCTCAATTCTTCACAATATTTGTTCAATGAATGGGTGCCTATAATTAAAGGTGAATTCTCCCGGAAACCCAGCCAATAGCCTCAGATATCGATTTAATTTTGTTACAGTGCCGCCAAAATAGGAAAATTATTTCCTACTTCTATGGAAGACTACAGTCCCTTATTCCATGTAATATCAACAAAACTAAAGGTCTTTGGAACAAGGACTTGGTAACTGAGTTTGGAGAGGATGCATGGTCCAGTGCAGTGGAATCAGTAGGCAAAACCTTTCTGTGCAACAGGCTAACAGAGAGTCAATACAGGATACTTCATAGAATACAACGTACACCCCAGTCTCTCAATACTTTCTATCCTGACATCTCTCCCCTTTGTGTTAAGTGCAAGCAGGAAGTTGGGTCTTATATACACTGTATCTGGCGCTGCCCTTTAATATTTAAATTTTGGGGGAAAGTCTCACAGGAAATCAATTCAATTCTTGGTAAGAATATACAAATGAATCCTGGTTTGTTTCTGTTGGGTCTCTCAGAAGAGGGACTCTCTCTATCAAGCCCCAAACGAAAACTTTTATACAAGCTTCTGCTAGCTAGGAGATGTGTTCTTTTTCAGTGGATTAAACCCAGACCTCCAACTGTCAATCAGTGGTATAGTGAAATATTAAAAGTTCTACCAATGGAGCGCCTGAGCTCTGTTTTAAAGGGGAACGTGATGTATTTTGAGAAGCTATGGGCACCCTTGTTGGACCGCTTACCAGGCAATACATTGGATTTAGACCGCAGGGGGTGCTGTAACATAGACTGGCGTCCTTCATACTCCCCCGCGCTTGCATAATGTTGTTCCTTGAGCATGGGTTGTTTTTTTTTTCCCCTTTCTCATTGCCATAGCTGATATGTAAACTGTGGACTTTATAAGAATTGCCTGTGTAAGGCCTTTTACAGTGCTATAACACTTGTGTCTGTTTTCGTTTCCTTCCTTACCTTCAATTATGTCATTCTGTATGGTATATGTATTTTGCTCGTGTCAACCACCACTGCTGTCATTTATGTTCTGTGTGTTTTGTGTTTGATCTAAACATTTGATAAAATATATATATAAAAAAAAAACTAAGAACTATGCACATTTTGTTTACAGGGCCGATGAACAAACAAAGAGAAAGAGTTCTTGATGAATGGCAGTTTGCAATCGTGATGCTCTTAGAGTCGGCTCTTTGAAGTGAACGATCGGAGCCTTTGGTTTTTTTTTTGTTCCTCTATTTTTTTTTCTGTTCAAGCGGCACATGATTGGTCAACTACATGATGTGTGGTGGCGTCTGTGTGTCGGCACTGAGCAGGAGGGGCGGGGCTTACAGAGAGAGAGAGACCGAGAGACTGAGAGAGAGAAAAGACACTACTGAGACAACACCAATGATGTGCACGGGGGGCGGTCGCCCCCCTTCGTGGCCTAATTGTTGAAAAACGCACGCTAAAATGCCTTCCTGACGGCAGGAAACGCAGTAACATTGAGTGTAGAATATGCAAGGTTAAAATCTCACATGTAGCAGGCTCTACAGATAACCTGCACAGGCACATTAGAACTGAACATCCATCAGTGCAGTGGGAAGAAAAAAGACAAGCAAGTGAACCTGCTGCTACTGAAGGTGCCAGTTTGTCTGCTGCAGCGTTTACAGAACACCACCACAACCACCTCCACCTACAACACAGAGCTCTATGCACAGTTTGTGCAAAAGGCTTTGTACTTTAAAATGTATTTTTTGGAGCACTCTGTTCCATGTTGAGTATAATAAGCTGTATAAATAATACACATTTGATATAATGTATGTTTTGTACATTATTGATTCATTTTACGCATCATTTTTCATTATTTTTGGTAATAAATTAATTTAAGCAAAAAAAAAATCTGAGGCGCCAAAATCTGAGTCGAAGACCCGGCTCTTTTTGGTGGGCCGAGCCACAAGAACCAGCTTTCTTAAAAGAGCTGGAATTCCTATCAATAGTTTGCAGGAACTAACGTGAGCTTCAGATTTACTTTAAGCATGTTTCATTTGTATTAAAAACTTTAGAGTGAAACAGGCTTTTATTTTATTTTAGGTTTCAGTGGAGTTAGAAGGTGTTAAAGCTGCTGCACACTGCAGCGTTTATAGCTGCAGATCATTTTATTGCCCTCCTCATGAACTGATCATCACCTGATGATTCATTGATTATCTCCAGTCTGATCTGTAGTAACTCATTATCTCCTATATAGTCTATAAATCACAGTGATTCAGGAGTTACTCATTAACTATCAAGTCCTTCCTGATTCTCTCTTAATAAGTGCTCACAGTGTGTTGAACTGATTGTTAAGTGTTAATATATCGACAGGCTCCTCCAGTGTGAACAGTGTCTGAGTTGTTGGGGACATTACAGGACCTGGTCCAGCTGGACCGGGTCTCCCCTTCAGGACTGAACGTGGACGCAGCGCAGGGCGGATGATGATCCGAGTCACGTCTCTGTTTTATTGATGAACTACTTTAGTTTGTTCAGGAGCTTCAGACACACACGTTTTATTTCACCTCCGATAAAAGAGTCCAGTGGCGTGCACAGACTTTCTGAAGGGCAGGGGCGAAAATACAGCATGTTCTCACCACTGAAGAGGGCACTTTAGCGCGCGTTTTTCAACATCCGGAAAGTTTCATTTCATCAGAAGAGTTTCTGTGAAACCTGCGAGAGTCTGCAGCAGGATGGAGACAACGCCCAACGAGCATGTGCACACGCACAAACACGCACACACACAGCAGTGATGACGACACATCATTATAAAGCATCTCGAGATAAAACTCAGCATCATTCTGCTGTAATTCTTCTATAATCGATCCAATCAATACTATCGATGTGCAGCCTGATTAACGCCTAAGGTTAAGGTGTTTCTACTTGAATTGAACTATCTTCTTAAGTCTCTCAGGATTGTAAAAGGCAAAAAAATGAACAATTTCTTCAATATTGTGATAGCCTGATGAATGTATAATCTTAATTTCTAACCAATAACTATATGATTTTTTTATTATTATCAATGAATGTGCAGTCTTTATGTACTTCGTATTGTCTGCGTGATGTATAATCTTTCTTTTCTTTTTTTAATCTTTTATTATTCTTTACTGTTATGATTAATTATTAGTATTTCTCCTGATTAGTTCTTTGTTTTATGAAATCTCTTATTGTAATGTTCCTTACTTCTTGATAAAGATTTTAAAAAAAGAAGAAAAAAAAGCAGCCTGATTAACATCCAGCATGTTTCCACATTGTTCCTGTTGAGATGAAATAAAGTGAAATGACAAAGTGTCAGTGATGATGATCAGTTTTCTTACCGTCTCCAGAGCAGCTCAGCAGACAGAGACACACGAGAAGAAGAAGCTCCATAGTTGTTGATGTCCTCTGAGGATTCACCTCACTGATGGAGTCTTTATATGAGGGAGCTTCACACACTCCTCAACACTGATTGGTTCATCACAAACTGTTGCGGTTTCTCAGCCTGCAAGCAGTTTGCAACACATCCTGTATGAATTTTTCAGAAATAAAGTGTCAATGCCACATGTTTTAACTATTACAACTTCCACATTCCCACGCTGCTTCACAACACTTCAAACTGTCTTTATTTCATTGGTTAGATTGAGAGATTCTTTGTGGCAGAAGTTAATACTGTGTGTTTAAACTCAGTTGAACACATTAGAAACTGTAGTTGATGGAGAGGACCTGAGCTCATTTCACAGGAGTGTCAGAGTATCAGACACAAAATGTTGGTAAACCCAACAGTCAGAAAACCTGCTATGTGCCCTGCATGGGGTTAACGTTGGTTACCTCTGTCCACACTGCCCTCAGTTACCACACAGCTTCCCACAGTTGGTGAGCATGAACATGTTGGAACCACTGAGCAGCATTCAGGAGAATAATTAAAATATGATAGATCGTTTTCTATTTCTCACAGACGTTTTACATTTACATTTTTACATTTTAGGGCATTTAGCAGACGTATCTGTCCAAAGTGACTCACAAATACTTTCACATTCTTACACTGATGGCAGAAGCTGCCATGCAATGTGCCAACTGCTCATCAGGAGCAATTTGGGGTTCAGTGTCTTGCTCAAGGACACTTCAACATGCAGTTTGGGGGAGCCGGTGTTCTAACCAGTGACCTTCTGATTACTAAATGACCCACTTTACCTCTACAGCCGTTTCACTGTAACTCTATATCCTCTAACAGTGAAACCATGATCGAACGTTTGTAGGGGACGAGGAAATAGCAGCGTTCTTAAAACAGGATATGATACCCACACTACACACACACACACACACACACACACACTACTCATACAGTCATGTGTTTCACAGTTGAACCTGGTCCAACCTGACCTGTGACTGACTGAGCCTTCATCACACCATCACCTGTTACCAGTGAACCTGCTCACCTGTGGAGTCTTTTGTTGCCACTATCCCAAACTAGTTTGAAGTGTGTCGATGCCATCAGAATCACAAAAAGCTCAGAAATCAACATAGTTTATTAATTTAAACCTGAAATATCTCGTCTGTGTACAGTATTTAATTAGATTTAGGAAAAGATACAAGCAAATCCAACTTTTGCTGAAGGCTCTCAGTTATCCAGGTCATGGTAACTCTAAGTGCTGAATTAGACAACTGGACCTGTTTCAGTTTCCTGAAGACGTTTAGAGGCTTCTTCAGTTCTAACTAACTGGAGAGGAGTCAACAGTCAGTCTGTCATTGTTCTGTGGTGGATTTTTGTGTTTTCGGTGCGCTGAGAGGCTGGGTGGAGTTTTCCATCCATCATCGGATAATCTCACGCTACCTGCTGCCAGATGATTTGGTCAGTAGTACATGGCTCCGGCTTTATTGCCTTCTGAAATGACTTGTGTTTCATGCTTTCTTCAGGAGATCTAATATTTCTGTGTTCTACCTTCAGTGCTTACCACATATCCAACTACCAGTGACTCCACTTCCAGCAGCCCAGCACCTCTGCAGACCAACAGCCTCGCCCTGCGCTCACCTGAGTCTCTACTCACCAAACTTACCACCAGCGCCAGTCTCTATCTATAGAGTTCAACTATCTACAACGAAGTGTATAGAATCATATGGCGAACTCTGAACCTAGTGGATCTGACATCCATCCACCAGGCTCTAAACGCACAATTGGTCTTCGTGGGGAAACTTGAGCATGTGCTCCAGGGGATCATGGAATCACTCCAAACTCTTAACTCCAATATCTCCCAGATCGGCCACCAACTCAACCTGCTTGCCTCCGAGCCACCTGCACATCTCCCAACTACACCTGTGACTGAGAGTAACCCTCATGCTCTGAGCTCGCCATCTCATGTTGGCCATCTCATGTTGCTATTTGTGAATGAGATGAGGAGGGTTTTTTTATTGATGAAATTTACAAAATGAGTTAGCATCTAGAGACTTCACCACGACAGACCGATAAAACTGCAAAAGCTGCACCGATCCGCCTGTCAATCTTGCGTTCCATCCTTCCCTCACTCGTGAACAAGAACCCAAGATACTTGAACTCCTCCACTTGTGGCAAGAACCCTCCCCCAACCCGGAGGGAGCAAGCCACCTTTTTCCGGTCGAGAACCATGGCCTCGGACTTGGAGGTGCTGATTTTAATCCCAGCTGCTTCACACTCGGCTGCAAACTGCCCCAGGACATGCTGGAGTTCCTGGCTCGAAGGAGCCAACAAGACAACATTGTCTGCAAAAAGCAGAGATGAAAACCAGTGGCTCCCGAACCAGACCCCCTCTGGCCCCTGACTGCGCCTTGAAATTTTGTCCCTGAAAATAATGAACAGAACCGGTGACAAAGGGCAGCCCTGCCTGAGTCCAACATGCACCGGGAACAGGTCTGACTTACTTACGACAATGCGAACCAGGCTCCTGCTCCGGTCGTACAGGGACCGTACAGCCCTTAACAGAGGGCCCCCGCCACAAGGGACACGGTGGAATGCTTTCTCTAAGTCCACAAAACACATGTGGACTGGTTGGGCAAACTCCCATGAACCCTCAAGCACCCTGCGGAGGGTATAAAGCTGGTCCAGTGTTCCACCGCCCGGACAAAAACCTCATTGTTCCTCCTGAATCTGAGGTTCGACTATCGGCCGAAATCTCCTCTCCAGTACCCTGGAATTGACTTTCCCGGGGAGGCTGAGGAGTGTGATCCCCCGATAGTTGGAACACACCGTCCGGTCCCCCTTTTTGAATAGGGGGACAACCACCCAGGTCTGCCAGTCCAGAGGCACTGTCCCCGGCCGCCACGCGATACTGCAGAGACATGTCAGCCAAGACAGCCCCACAACATCCAGAGACTTGAGGTACTCAGGGCGGATCAAATCCACCCCCGGTGCTTTGCCACTGAGGAGCTTCCGAACTACCTCAGTGACTTCGGCTTGGGTGATGAATGAGTCAACCTCTGAGTCCCCAGCCTCTGCTTCCTCTATGGAAGGCGTGTCAGTGGGATTGAGGAGATCATCAAAGTATTCCTTCCACTGCCTGACGGTATCCCCAGTCGAGGTTGGTGGAGGGCTGCTTCCCCCTCCTGAGGCACTGGATGGTTTACCAGAATTTCCTCGAGGCCAACCGGTAGTCCTCCTCCATGGCCTCCCCAAACTTTTCCCAGACCCGAGTTTTTGCTTTCGCGACTGCCCGTACTGCTGCACGCATGGCATGCCAGAACCCGTCAGCTGCCTCAGGAGTTCCCCGAGCCAACCAGGCTCGATAGGACTCCTTCTTCAGCTTGACAGCATCCCTTACTTCTGGTGTCCGCCACCGGGTTCGGGGATCGCCACCACAACAGGCACCGGAGACCTTACGGCCACAGCTCCAGACAGCCGCGTCGACAATGGAAGTGGAGAACATGGTCCATTCGGACTCAATGTCCCCAGCCTCCCTCGGGATCTGGTCAAAGCTCTCCCGGAGGTGGGAGTTAAAGACCTCCCTGACAGAGGGTTCCGCCAGACGTTCCCAGCAGACCTTCACAATACGTTTGGGTCTGCCAAGTCTGTCCAGCTTACTCCCCTGCCAGCGGATCTGACTCACCACCAGGTGATGATCAGTTGACAGCTCAGCCCCTCTCTTCACCTGAGTGTCCAAGACATATGGCCGGAGGTCAGCTGAAACGACCACAAAGTCGATCATTGACCACCTGTTAATAAAAAGGGTGTCCTGGTGCCATGTGCACTGATGGACACCCTTATGCTTGAACATGGTGTTCGTTATGGACAAACTGTGACTAGCACAGAAGTCCAGCAACAGAACACCACTCGGGTTCAGATCGGGGAGGCTGTTCCTCCCAATCACACCCCTCCAGGTGACACTGCTGATGCCCACGTGAGTGTTGAAGTCCCCCAGTAGGATCAGTTTTTAATCTCCAGTGTTTCCTCATGGGGGCCTGCCAGACTGGGAGTTGTCTCTGGTCAGGCCGTTGGCGATGCTGTCCCATTGACGGTTTCGGCCCGGGTGGCTAGAGGGCTCTGCACCTTGGTTTGGGTTCTCCTGTCTGCCCGGGTTGGGGTGGTCTATGTGTCAGCGCTCTCTGCGGCCTTGGACCGGGATCTCTCTCAGTGTGGTTGGCCCCCCATAGGTAGCTTCCTCTGCGCCTCAGGTCTCGGTGCCCAGCCATGTGTCTTAAGTGACAGGAAGTGTATGTGTGGGTGTGAGTGTCTGTGTCTCCGGTTTACATGCATATCTGTGAGTGTGTGTATGAGTGTTTATGTATTGGTGTATGTCTCTGTTCATGTCTGTGGGGGTGGGAGGGTTGGGTTCTTATAATTTTCTTGTTTTGATTTTATTTGCTGTTTCTCTTTTTCTGTTGTTTGTAAATCTCTGTAAGGCACTTTGAGATACTTTTTTGTATGAAAAGCGCCATATAGATAAAGATTGATTTGATTTGATATGAGTTTACAATTGCAATCTCATTCACTCTCTCTCTCACACTCTCACAGACACACAAACAGACACAAAAACATAATAAATCTTTAATAATAATAATCATAATCAATCTCCTGGATCTCCTTGGACAAAAGTGTCTGCTAAATGCCCTCAGTGTAAATGTAGCTTTAACAGTTGGTGGGCACAAACATGTTGGAACCACTGAGCAGCATTCATGAGAGTAATAAAAATATAGGTAATTTTTTATTTCTCACAGACGTTTCACTGTAAATTTGTCTTATAACAGTTAAACCGCAAAGGAATGTTGCAGGGCAGGAGTTTATCAGGAATTAGCAGCCTTTTTAAAAGAGGATATGAAACCCACCACATCCACCCGACCACACACCATCTGGTGAAACTAGAGCAGGTCTAGAGCTCTTACGATTAATTGACTTCTTCCTCTGTGACAGTAAACTGAATATCTTTGTGTTGTGGGCAGAACGAGACATTTAAGGAAGTCATCTTGGACTTTGAATAACAATGATGGATATTTAGTTTAGCTTTTAATAATATATAACTGTAGAATTCTAAAATGTTGTTAACTAGCATCAACCTCCAGGAAGAAGACAGAAAGACAGACGGAGTGAAAGAAAATGAGGATGATGTGAAAATCCTGTCAGTTCATATTCATACAGCTCAGAGCAGATGATGATGTGCCTGTTTCATTTATTACTGCGTTAGTTTATTCAGAGAGTCCAGAGTCCAACACTCAACATCCAGAAGGTTCCAGGTAGTGGTGTAGTCAAGACCGCACCGACCAAGACCAAGACAAGGCCAAGACCTTATATATCAAAGGAAAATCATAACAAAACATCAAAATGTCCTGTCGTCTCCATACTCTGTGTGCAGGGGGGCTATCAGTCACTCTCACACTGACACTGGGCAGGTAGCAGCTGCAGCTGGGAGGAATCTTTACACTACCAGTGATTTGAAGTTATTAGCTGTTTTTGAGAGGGTCTTTCCACTCTTATCAGTAAGGTGGTAAGCAGTGGTCGTTCAAAAAAGAGACAAGAGAGACCGAGACAAGACTGAGTAAAAATGCCCTCGATTCCAAGACAAGACCAAGAACCTCAAAAATGGTCTTGAGACCGATCTTGAGTACTACAACACTAGTTCCAGGTCAGAACAAGAGTTTATCAGAAACAAATGAGGATGATGTGAAAATCCATGTGCGGATCTGAGCGGCTGAGTGAACCCAGAGCAAATGAAACTTATTCTATACAATAAGAACAAAGAACAATGAATGGCAGGTTCAAACAATAGGTAAACAAAAGACATCGAGAGAGAGGAATCTGCTCTTTGGAGAATGTGAACAGGGTCAGGGAGGGATATCATACATTTAACACAGTAATCAAACCGAGTTGAGACGGCCTTTGATTAACTAGTTGGTGTTACGCAAATGTGTATCTGCAGGTTGTAGGAGACAGGAATCACCATTTAGGTCCGGAGGTCAAAGGGCTCTACACTGATGTCACTCCAAATGTGTATTTTCTTCTTCAACACACACACACACACACACACACAAAACCCACATTCGCAAAACACACACACACACACACACACACACACACATCAATATCATCAGAAACCTGCGAGTGTCTGCAGCAAGGAAGGAAGACGACGCCCACAGCATCAATCACTCGAGCAAACAGAACGAAGCAGAATGACAGGAAGCTTGAAAGACACTTCTCTCATGACAAACAGAATCATAAAGATTCTAACTCTGAGTCGTCACGCTGTGTAAAAACCTGAATAAAACCAGAGTGCAGTCATTTACAATCAACATGGAACTCTTTTATTTTTACATACAAACATATTTCTAACAATTTGTGTCTCAAATGTGAAGAAAATGAGCAAAATCTTGAAAATATATCAGTGGAAACTGCAATCAGTTTATTTACATTCATGTCCCAGACGACCTCTGTTTAATGTTCACGTCTTTTTAATTGTAGGCTGTCGAACAAAACATAAAAGTTTCTTAAGCTCATTAACCACAGATGCTGTTTGACCAGAAATGGAAACAGCAGCCTTCTCAAAAGAGGAAATGATTTGTATCACACCTATCGCACACATTTGAATGACAAGAAGCTTGAAATCCATATTCTCAGTAACAATATAATCATAAAGATTTTAACTCTGAGTCGTCACACTGTGTAAAAACCTGAATAAACCCAGAGTGCAGTCATTTACAATCAACCTGTTCACTAACAACAGTTTATGAAGTGTTCCTGAGAACATGTTCAACATAGTTTATTAGTTTGAACCTGAAATATCTCATCTTTGTACAGTATTTAATTAAATATAGGACAAAAGAAATGCAAATGATTGCACTGTGTTTTATTGGTGTTTTAACTGTATGTTGACAGAAGTGCACACAGCTGACAGAGAGCAATACATGTTTATATGTAAACAAAAAAGTGAAGTGTTAACTCTAAATATGAAAGGGGACCCATTCAGATTTAACATGGAACTTTATTTTTACATACAAACCTATTTCTAACAATTTGTGTGTCAAATGTGAAGAAAACGAGCAAAATATTGAAAATATATCAGTGAAAAAACAGCAATCAATTTATTTACATTTGGTTTTATGTCCCAGACAGCCTCTGTTTAATGTTCGCGTCTTTTCAATTTTATGTCTGGGAACAAAACAGAAATGTTTCTTGAGCTCATGTGTTAACCACAGATGCTGTTTGACCAGTAACAGAAAACAGCAGCCTTCTCAAAAGAGGATATGTTGCAAAAAATATAAATTGCAAAAATGTCCTGAGTGCATCTGGACAGTTCCAGAGCAGAATAGTCTGATTATTACTGTGCAAGTGAAGAAATGTAGCTGTAGCAGACAGAGAAGGAGAAGAAGCCTGCACACTACTACCAGCACCAGAGGTTCAACATGACAAATTATTACATACTTGTGATCGTGCTTCAGTAAAATAAAAGGTTGCACTACAATTAAATACACATGCCCAACAATGTGTGTGATTATTTGTCCATATTGATCAGAGAATATAAACACAATGTGAAACACTGGAGGGAGCAGCAGCAGGTAACCAGAGACGTTAACAGGTTCAACATTCAGATGATTCAGAAACATCCTCAGCAGCTGACTTAGCTTCATTATCCAGCATTAATAGCTAGTTTTGCTTCATTTTAATCTAAGCTTGCTAGTACAAACGTCTTTATTGAACCTTAAAGTGTAGAAATAAAAAAAACATGCTTCTGATGGTTAAATAAATGAGATAACTGTTTCAGCACAGATCAGTTGAGACCTGCAACTCAGATCTGAGCCAAACTGGAATTATCAGGAAGACTATGTTCAATTTAATAGAGTGCAGCGCGCACACACGCCCGGCTGATAATCGGTCGACCCGACAGTAAAGTTTATACTTAATACTAATGTGAAAATATGCATGATTTAATTTTACTTGCACTTTTGATATTTGAGTACATATATTGCTAAATATTACCATCTAACCTTTAGATTTAGATGCACATTGATGCAAAAAGAAAATAGTTCCCTGTTCACAACGACCTCTGTGGATCGTCTTCAGGAACCGAGTCGTGTTTCCTGTAAAGAGATTTCACTGTCACGTTTTTCTAATGTGTTGTGTCATCTGGTTTCATAATGTTAGAGAGAAGGCCGACTTCTCTACGGCTGATATCTGCAAAACCAAAACAATCACGATGGATAAATATCATAGTAAGGCAAAAAATATATACTTAAAATTTGGGGTGGACTGTCCCTTTAAGTGTGTAACAGGTGTGATGTGTAATAATCAGACACCTGTGAAATTTATACCCCAAACAAATATGGTGCAGCAATATCACCAGAGTAACTGCTAACTGATGCTAACTGATGCTAACTGATGCTGCTGTTCAAAAAAATCAAAAATAAATTTTTAATGCCATGATTTGTTCCTTAAATTCTCAAACTTTAAAGCATTTTATTTACATTTTAGGACATTTATCAGCCATCATACATACATTCATGCACTGATGGTGGTGACTGCTATGCTGACCAGCACATCAGAACAGTTTGGGGTTCAGTATCTTGCCCAAGGACACTTCAACACAAAGACCAGGGGAATCAAACCAACAAGCTCGTCTTAGAAACTTACCAACAAGCTCAAATCACTTTTATTCACTTAATGCAAACTGAACACACAGAACACAGAACAGTAAAAGCAGTTTGAATGTTTTGTAACACGTGTGTAATCATTTCACAACACTCTGCAGACTTTATCTCGTCATCACGAAAGAAATTATTGACATTTTATAAAATCCTCTTGTTGCGAGTTACATGAGCAGATTGATCCCACTCTCACATCTAGCTCTTAAAGATGAGTGTGAGGAGAAAGAAAAGAGTGACTTCAGGTGAGAGTTGGAGCGTCTCATCATCACAACCCTCCTCTGTTGTCTTAATGCAGCCAAATGTGATCACAGAGGTTTGACTTCATGAAGACAGAGGCTGGTTTTAGGACAGTAGAGGGCGTCACAGTCATCAACATGGGAGCTGAAACAAACACATGACTTCTGGAGAAGATATCAGAGTTCAGGTAAAGAGGGATCAGTATCTGTTTCTAACTTGTGGTTTGAAAACTTAAATTCCAACGAACAAAGACGGACAAGATTCAACATTAACAGCAGCTTAATGTTTCAGCAGGTTTGAACAATCTGGATCTGAATACAGTCCAGTTAATGATGTTCTGTGGGTGAAGTGGAGGACGCCAAAAGACTGGAGAGAAAGTCAGAGGAGCACCTCGTACGTCCTTGTATGTGAGAATGTCCTTGACATTAAATCTGATTCTGAAACAGGTGAAAAGTAGTTTGTATATTAGAGACGTTAACTTTGTGGCACGTGTTGTATATTTCTCTACTTATCACCTTTCCATTATTTTATTCTTTAACCTTTAATCAAACAGGATCTTTGGGTGAAACATCATAACAAAGGTAACAGAACTGTCACAGTATCTCTGCAGCGATGCTCAGGATTAACTTTCTCATCTTGTAAGTCAACAGCTCTGCTATCAGCTTCATCTCAGTTTTGTTGGAGACTCCGTCAGAGTGACGTTGAAGAGTTGGAGTTGTTTCGTTGAGGGCTGTTGTTCAAACACAGACGTTTCCTTGTTATCACAGAGCCACTGTTGACACTGGAGTTGAACCTGCAGGAAATAACACAAAATAATAATATTAAAGAAAACAAAACTTTCTTGATCATATTCAGGCAAAACAAATGATCACATTTAATTTTGCAAAGATCAATCGACCTAATTTCATCTTTCATTATGCTACATCTATACACCAAACCTACAGTAGCCTCGGCTACCTGCAGAACATTGTGTATGTTATTTCAGAGGTGGAAGAATGGCTTCTGTTGTACTATGACAGGGATGTGCTTTTCACGTAGACTCAAGGAAGAGACTTCACTAACTCGTCTGCTACTCATTCAGAATGTAGCCGGCTGTTTGCGCTATCCTGCTGCCTCTGTTGCTACCTCCCCCCCTCTCCGCCTCTAACTTTCACACAGATGGCGATGAGGAATCTCGGCGCAAGATTCCCACCGTGAAAAGCAGTGTGAATGGGACTTCTGCAAATACAAGGTCTGACGAAAACGTCTTGGTACCAAAATAAAGGTGAACACTTGTGAGATCTGTGCAGATCTCACTGGGTTGGAGAGAAATGAAGCTGAAACACAGCATAATTAAAATATATGATTTCCGCCCAACAAAATTCAGCATATTTAGAGTAAAACCCTCTTAGAAAGATGAAGTCACAGCTCAGAACTTTTAGAAAACCACAGCACAACGTCTGAACGCTCCATCTGTCAGGGCTCATGATAACAAAGTGCAGCAAAGCAAAGTTACAGAGCTCTTAGTGGAGATGTGATGAAGTGTTCGACTTTTGAATCTGTAGTCTACGCTTTTATCTGGCATCTCGTTTGTATGAGATGTTGCAATCGCTCGCGTCAGCTTTGTGGGCACGCAGCACTTCCGTTAGTCTTTGCTTTAGCTGCTTAGTGGTGGGACTGATGGGTGTAGTGTGTTCGAGCTTCTTCTAAAACCAGAGTGACAATCTTTAATCTATTATCACACAAATGAACTACAAATAAGATTTCGTGTTGAGTCATCAGTCATCATGAAATGTTTTGGTCTCTGACATCTGTGACTGTGGATCTTGTTTTTAGCGATAACAACAAACTTGTTTTAACGACAGCTGTGTGAACAGGAGGAACTGAGGCCCACAGCAGCGCTCGTTAATTACCAGCTCGTAATACATCCACATCTTTATTTACATTACATTTATTCATTATTAGACCCAGAGGCCTCTTATGTACAGCTACACACCAAAGACAAAAATGGCCATAGACTCTGTCATAGTATCTTTTATATTGATGGCTGCACATTATGGATTTATTGATTAAAAAAATATTCAAACTTACCTCCATTTCTTCTTTTGATGTATATATAGATGAGCAGTATGAGCACCACTGCAACTGGAAAAGTCACTCCAACAACTATAAGTGCAATTTGAGAGCCTCCCAAGTAATTTCTTTTTGCAACTATATCGAAGTTACCTGCAACAAACAGCAGAACGAGCTCATGTAACTCTCACGCCGGACTGATCACAGAGTTTACATAGGGAAGAGTTAATATTAAAGCAACACACGGGAAAATCACAAAACAGAGACTCACTAAATGCAAAGATCCCAGAAACCGACATTTCACGAGTTCCTTCCAGTTTGGCAAAACAGTAACAGAAGCTGCCTCTGGTCACAGTGGTTTCCAGGATGATGGAGTAGCTGCCATCCTCCTTCGTGACCTCTGTCTTCATGGAAGGGAAGATTTCTCCTGTCAGGGTCTGCCACACTACTGTAGGTTTAGGGAAAGTACCTTGGACCTCACACTGCAGCAGCACCTTGTCGCCCTTTTCATCAAGTATTTTGACGCTTGGTTTAGAGAGTGCACCTGTGAACACATACACAACAAGAGCCTTTTTAAACGCACCACAAGTAACTTTTAACTGGTCAAGTAACTCGTCTCTGTAGTCGTAGTCCTGGTCAGCGTAAATCACCTCTGTACCGTCTCCCCTGTCTTCAAATGTGCCTTATATTCATGAGAACAGCTTGTTTATTCACTTCTGGAAAACAAATGTGTGATTACTTCAATAATATTGTAAATATTGGAGTTTGAAAGGACACAGTGACCCTTTAAAAGCTGCTACTCAGGATGGGTGCCGACCGTCCTACATCTCAAAATTTCATTATCTGAGGAATGAGACTCCAAAACAGCAACTTTAAATAAAACCTTTAGTTCCCAGCAGGTGTGACTACAGTTGCTGGAAGGTTAAAGTTGTATCACCTTTAAAGGGTCGCTGTGTGGTTTGGGAGTTATAATAATTAGGGCCGGGACTTTAACGCGTTAATTACGATTAATTAATTACACAAAAATTAACGCGTTAAAAAATTAACGCATTTTAATCGCACTTATTTTTGCACCGCGGAACGTTTCTCACTGGAAGAGTTTCAGGGGTGCTGATTATACTGGAGCACCAACTAACGTTCATGACTTCAGACAACAACAATGAACGAAGAAGCAGATGAGACTGCTTTGGTTGGCCCCGTGGATGGGAAATTTTGTTTTCAAAAGCAGACGGATGGCAGCGTAGATAAGAGCATTCTATTGCTGCACTTTATGGCAAAAATTGCACTGGTCGAGGCAGCGTTTAGCTCAGAGGGTAGAGCGCGCGTCCCATGTACCGAGGCTCTGCAGCGGACCCAGGTTCGACTCCCAGCCTGGGTCCGTTTGCTGCGTGTTGCTCCCCCTCTCTCTTTCTCCCTGTTTCCTGTCATATCTTCAGCTGTACTGTCAATAAAGCCATAAAAGGCCAAAAAAATGTTTAAAAAATTGCACTGGTCTGTTGGTCTTGAAAAAACAAAGTTTTGTTGCTTAAGCTTCTGTATTCAGTCATTATTCAATGGTATACTAAAATCCATGTGAAAAAAATTGCTTCTCCCTGTTCTGAGGTCAAATATTTATATGCGATTAAAATGTGATTAATTAATTACAAAGCCTCTGATTAATTCGATAAATTTTTTTAATCGAGTCCCAGCCCTAATAATAATACAAAAGGTGTGTTTTTTTTCCAGAAATGAATAAACAAGCTGTTCTCACAGGAAGATGGTTGTGTTGGGTTCTTTTTAAGGGAGTAAATAAAGACGTGATGGCAAAGAGCTGAAATAAAAACATGCTACAACTCCCAGCATGCATTGTGGCCCAGGTAATCCTTAAAGCCCCCTCTAGTGTCTAAGATACAAAACTGTATATCCAGATCACAATACAAAAAGAAGGTCCCACAACAGAACTGTCTGAGGCTAGAGAGGTGGCAGGGTCCGCCACATATAAACACAGTAAAACAGTATAAACTGTGCCGTCCTTTAAGGTCAGTTTGTTTATTCAGTTTATTCAGTCATGGAAACAAAGAGACTGTGTTTATTTCATTTGTTTAGCCAGAAACAAATCTTTTGTAACATTTTTTAAAAACAATATATTTATTGTTTTGCACATAGAAAATATACAGTCACAGGAGCAGTAACATTATGGACACCCCTCCCCTCCACAACTTTGGAGAGTTGAGTTTTGTTTATCTTTTCCGACAAATACAGCAATGATATCGAATGTTTGATGCCTCGAAATATGTGCTGGGACCCTGTTCCTAATGTTGCTGAAGTTTGGTGCTGTTCTGAGCATTATTTGTGGCTTTCTGGTGGCGGTTTATATTTGGATCCATTTACTGCAGTGTATTGTTGTCGTGCGGTCGTTTCTGAGGATGCTAAAACTACGTTAGCTAGCGGTCTGCAAACTTGATCTCTCGAGAGGGAGTCTAACACAGTTTTGGTTAGTTATGGATATTTTTAATGTAATAACTGGTGAGCCTGTTGGTCAAATTGTCTTTGACGCACGTTACAATATACTGGACATTGTTGCGAAATGGCCCGGATCAACACACGATTCCCGAATTTTAATAGAGAGTTGTTTGACGCAGCTTTTCGAGCAATTCACGTTTTTCCTTGCAATCTTCTAATTTGTATTTTATTGTGTACGGCAATGATATAAATTGTTTGATGCCTCAAAATATGTGCTGGGACCCTGTTTCTAATGTTGCTGAAGTTTGGTGCTGTTCTGAGCATTATTTGTGGCTTTTTGGTGGCGGTTTATATTTGGATCCATTTACTGCAGTGTATTGTTGTCGTGCGGTCGTTTCTGAGGTTGATAAAACTCTGTAAATTAGCGGTCTGCTAACTTGATCTCTTAAGAGGGAGTCTAACACAGTTTCACGGTGTGTTAGACCATGGATTAAACTTACACCAGAATATCCCTTTAAGTAACTAACAATGAGTGATAAACAGGTTATTCAACGGCTGAAATCTGTTTTTTGGTTTGGATGACAGCCAGAACTGGCTTTGCATTCGTCTACTGAGCTGTGTTGCAGAACTCCTGCACGGGTTCGGGTGCCCGTGGGTGACCCGCACAATTTGGATGAAACGGGTGAAAAATAATGTACTGTGTTGGACACAGGTGCAAAAACACCTGGAGAGCGCGGGTCAGTTTTTGTGATTGCCATTTTCAAGGCGTCACGTGCAAAAAGAGGAGAGGAGAGGCTGCTGAGTTAGGTTTCATTTCACAGGAAACACACACACACACACACACACACACACACACAATGAAATAAAGTGAGATGACAAAGTGTCAGTGATGATGATCAGTTTTCTTACCGGCTCCAGAGCAGCTCAGCAGACAGAGACACACGAGAGGAAGAAGCTCCATAGTTGTTGATGTGTCGGCTCGTGTTCACGCTGCACTTGATTGTTCCACTACAGACTACCTGATGTGAGGTGTGTGTGTCTGTGTGCCCGCGCTGAGCAGGAGGGGCGGGGCTTACAGACAGGAACATTGAGTGTAGACAGTCCTTCCAAAAAAATGCAGACTTTTTTTGTGATTCTTGCGGACAAAAATCCTTGATTATGCGGCATGTTTGGTTAAAATTGCGATGAATATGCGGGATATGTATGCAGTTTTATGCAATGAAACTGCGGGAACTTCCAAAAACTGCGGTTTGATGAAAAAGAGAAAAAAAAAGTGATTCCCCAAACACCCTGTTCTCACTAGGCAACTACCTTAATGTAGAGAGACATTTCTTATTACTTCCTATAAGCAGCACACTACATCACAGAAAGGAATATTTAAATTCTCATCTTGTTTTATTTCAGACTTTAATAAACACATGGCTCAAACTCACAAAACATTGATGAGTCAAACAAGTTCTGTAGCTTTACAAAAGGAATATGCTACAACTTCTGTAAAAATGAATAAATAAAATATAAAAAAAAATAAAATGTGCTTCCTGTTTTACAGAGGCAGCTGTACAAAACAGACATCTTCTGTTATAATAAGAGCTTCCAATGCACAACGTGCAATCTCTTACTGTACCGTACATTTACATACTACTAATATACTTACAACTGGAAGGTTTTTGAAACTAGTATGATTTTTTGTTGGCAAATGAGACTGATTTGCGGGCTTCATCGCGGGGTTTGCAGCTTTTGATGACGTTCACGTCGCGTAATTACGTCGCTTCATAACGTTCCCATGGCAACAGGGGAAAATGGCTGCTCTTGTGTGAAGTAAACGCAACATTTTTCAACTTTCTGCTGAGATATATGTGACGATTTTGCAACAAAAAATGCAGGGATTATGAAATCATGCAAGCCCTGCATATTTTTTGCGCGGAAATCTGCAATTTATGTGGCGAAAGTGCGGCGTATGTGAAAAAATGCAGCCCCCGCATAAATATGCGGACTTTGGCTGATTATGCATTAAATTATGAGATCGCATAATCGCGTTTCTCTGGAGGGAATGTCTATGACACAGTTTATGCAAAAGGCTCTGTACTTTAAAATGTATTTTTTGTAGCACTCTGTTCCATGTGGAGTATAATAAGCCATATAAATAATACACATTTGATATAATGTATTAGTAATTATGTAACCGAAGCAACAAATAAATCCGAGGAGCCACTTGTGAGCCCAGAGAGTCGACTCTGTTGCGTGAGCCGGACTCCCATGACTACTCTGGGGACTTCCCCTCACTGATGGAGGCTCCATGTGACGGAGCTTCACATCCTGATTGGTTCATCACAAACTGTCTGATTCACTTTTCAGCAGAAACGAAACTTCTGATCCTTTGAGAAGCTGCTCGTCTTTGTCAAGTCTTCTGAAAACGGGTCCTGACATGTCACAGCTTCATCAGGAACATCAGCAGATAATGTTGTTTCCACTTCAGTCACTTGATATTTAATCAAGTGATAAGTCCCTAATAAGACAGTGGTTGAGATCTAATTCAGGGTCAGAACACAAACATTTGGATTATTAGATGTTAAAACTTTGTCCACAGGATGACTGAAAATACATTAATGTTAGAAATTATGAACAAGAAGTTTGTCGAGCTCACTGAAGCTGTCAGAAATATTCCAACACGGATGTTAAAGGTCGTATTTGTAAGAAAAGTTGATTTTTGAGTCTCGTCTGTTTGTTTGTTTGTTTATTGGACAGACACAATATACAGATTGGATAACTTACAAATAAACAGGAGAGAAAAGACAAACATGATGATGGTTCATATATATTAATCTGGTCAGTTACAATAATGAGAATAAAATGTCAACATTCTCAGATAAATTAACTTTTTTTTTGACTTTCAAGGAGAATATTTTCTTCATCAAGCTAAATTTTTTAAATCTTCTTTTATCTCTTGCTGACAGACGTGAACTTTTGGAGGAGAGCCAGAGAACTGAAGAAATGAAACTGAACTTCCTCTGCTTTTCATTTACATGTGGTCACTTAAGTTAAAGCATGATGAACTTATTTCCACTCATGAAGTTTACAACATTCAGTTTTTGTTGACAGAAATGTGGAAATTCAGTCGTGTGTTTTTACGACTGAGGTCGCAGTCACAGATGTGTTTTACTGGACAGAATATTAAAATCACCTCTGAATGTGATGCAGGTGATGAAATAAAAGAAAAACCTCTCACACCAACATGAGAGCAAGACATGAAACATTAAACTGTGATCCATAAAAACAGTATTTCAGCTGCAGACCTCAGACAGTGAGGAGCAGGTTCAGTCTGAGGCCAGCAGGTGGCGCCACCTCATCAAACACAGAGCCTCAAACAAACCTCACGTCTAGAAGTGACTCTGATCAGAAGAGGAAACATTCACACGTGACTGAGTTTGATTTTTACATTTTCTAACATATCTTAATCAACGCTGACAGATAAAAACAATCCGTCTGCGTCTCAGTGAGGCAGGAAGTTACGTTTCCAAACTGAGGTCCAGGGACACCCGAGGGTCCCTGCAGGGCGTCCAGGAGGTTCCTCTGCTACATGTTGAATTATCTCAGCAATAATTCTCAACTTTCTTTAGTTTATGAGTCCTTGGAACATGAAGTCAAGACTCCTAAAACGAGCTGCTTCTTCAGTGTGAACAAAATCATGATTGTTTCTTTTCATTTTGTCTCAGTCGACTGAAGGACGTCAAGAGACCGACTGTCTGTCTGTGATTCTCTGGCAGCTCGTGACCTGCAGACTGATAACTGGTCAGCATGTACACAGCTGTTTGTTAAAAATGAAGCTTCTTCTCTTCTGTACACGTGTAAACGACAGTTCAGGTCACTGAAAACTGAGCTTTTGGAAAACTCCTGCCGGGGTGAAGATATTCAGAAACGCTGCTTTCAGTGTCTCCTCTGTTTGACGTCAGAGTGTTTGTTAGTGGTGACGATGGTCCTCGTTAAATCCTCCGTGTGATGAGGAAACTCCGGAGACGTCTCAGAGCGGCACTGCTGGAGGAAAGGAGCGAGGAGAGCATCGTACTTTGATTAGCAAAGACTCGCAGTCGACATTTTCTTGGAATTTCTTGACTTTATATTCAAGCGTGACACTGAGGAGAAACTCCGCTGTCAGTCCACACAGATGATTCTCTGCGGTAAGGAGCCGTTGTTGTTGTTGTTGTTGTGATGTCTTTCCTGGTTTTGACTTCAGGACAGTAGAGGATATAAATAACCACCTGTTGCTCCGGTGTGCACTTGACAGCCTGCATTTGAGAAACAGGAGGAGGAAAAAAATACATTTTTAAAAATCCCCGTGTTCATGTGGACCAGGCCTTCAACTGGCGTCTCGGCTGTACGACTGCAGAGCCAGTGACGCTGTAAGAGGCCGTGTTCCAATATTTGTAAGTGTGACACCAGCGGACATTTTTAATGAGGCGTCAGGACATTTTCCAGCCGTGTTCGTAGCGACAGAACCAAGTATTTAAAGGCCAAACTTTTTTATTTTCCTGAGTCTGACCATGTCGTTTTGAGCCTAAACCTAAACAGACCAGAAACACAGACAGGATGTGACAACCAGGGGCGGTTCTAGGGTGCCCCCGTAACTCCGAGTCTGGACCCCCCTGTGGCCCCCCTGACAGGGAGTCTGCATTAATAACACAATGACAGATTTCTTGCAATGATTTTGTTCTGAAGGGAAAGGCAGAAATAAAGTGTCTCAGCAGTTTACTACCCAATCAAAATTGCTGAAATTGTAAACACTGCTTTGTCTGAATGAGGGATTTGTCCTTTTTTCCGGGTTGTATGTGCCCCCTATCAAAAAAGCCGGCCCCAAACTGGCCCCCCTATTAAAACTGGTCTAGAACCACCACTGGTGACAAGATTTAACATAAAGAAATATAAAGTTGCTGTTATTGTGTGTTGAAGTCGTTTCAGACGTTCAGAATCTGTATCAATATATTTTTCTGCTCTAAAATAACCAGAATTTTCGTTTATATTCATTTCTGACATAAATGAAATGTTTGTTCATTTGACTTCAGTTTTATTTCTCAATCTGATTTTAGAGTAAATAAAATAAATGACTGGCTGAACGTTGAATATGTGCTGTTGGTTTTGGCCGTTTGAGACGAGCTCAGCAGCAGATTGAATTAAAGGCCAGCGCGCTCGCTCAGTATATGTCGTGCTTTGTGTGCGATTGTGTTGGTATGCAGCTCTCGGGTGCGTTACATAACCTCCTCCGGTCCCTGTTGGTCGGCCGGGGACACTCGCAGCATTGTCAGCAGCTCGCTCTCCCAAAGCTTCTGCTCATATCTGCAGGGAGCGTCGCTGCAGAGCCAAACACAACAAACCGGAGCTGCACAGACGTTTACCTGACTGCAGCCGCTCAGACAGCAGACCTGCTCACCCTCCGGCTCTATAAGCTGCACTCTTCCTGCTGCGCACTTAAAGGAATTCACTAAATCTTGATGTGTTGGTCGACTTCACTCTTTAAATACTGAGAGAAAAGACTCCAAAATCCTCAGAGAGTGAGCTGTGATTCATGCTCGCTGCTGGTGTTCTTGAACGGTTTATAGCAGCTCCACAGCTAATAACTAACACTGATACGTTGACCTGACGTCTTTATGTTGGAGATTTACAAGATTCAGGCTATAATAAACCTGTTTTCTTACTACCAGGGATCTACAGGATTTGTTTCTATAGAAAAGGAACAGAGGGCTACAAATCAGCAGCAGTTGTTCGCTGACATTTACAAATAAAACTCAAATATCAGCCGATTCTTGGAACTTTTAGTCAAATTCCTTATAACTGCAAATATAACCGGCCAATAAAGATGATTCTGATATTTATTTTCAAGGCTTTGAATCTACAAGCCGACACAATGAGATCCTTTTCCATCAGCATTTCATTTTCTACAAACCAAGTCATACACGCTCACGTTTCATATTTACGAGCTGACTTCCCTGAGGAGGATGTGACAGTGACAGAGGACGTAAGAGACCACTGTTCAGGACTGTGTTCAGTGTTTATAACTGTCAAACTGCTGGATGTTTTTGACTGGACGTCAGGACATTTTCATCTGCGTTTGTGGAGACAGAGCTGCATAATTTAAGCCAAAAGTGATTTTTTTTCTGATGTTTTCTGTGCCTAAATCTCCCCAGAGTGAAACTACAGCGCCGAGACAGAAACCAGGAAACTGAAACAACAGAAAAGGTGAATTTTCACACATCTGTGGTTTGTGGTTTAATATTGGTTCATATACTAAAATCATCTGATATTGCAGTGGCAGTTTTAAAATGAAACAATTCCATTTTCTACAAAAAATTAAAGGAGAATTTTAAAATGTCGAAACTTTGTGCCACCTGGTGGTGAAGTCTGAAAATTTAGTTAATGCACCTCATCGCTGCAGATCCAACACGAGAGTTGAAAACTTAATTCATCACAATAAGATGAGAGAAATGATAATCGACTAAGTTCAACAGCTGGCTGCTTATTCTGCAGGTCGTGTTCGCTGGATTCATCTCAGAGTTTTCTGTCTGCTGCTGCTGGAAACGTCACTGACGAGAGAGAAACTGTAACTTTGTGGATGGTGAAGATAAAACAAAGAGGTTGACGATGTTAAAGAGCCCCTCAGTGCTGAAGAGAAGCTCAACATCAGGTGATAAATCTCTGAGGGTTTGAGGAAAGAGTTCATTTGATCCGTTGTTATTAAAAATATCTATCTGTGCAGCTTTAAAGGACACCAGCCTGAAATAAGGAGATCCATAGTGACCCATTACTTCCACACTCACCTCAACATCTTCTCCTGCAGCTCTCTGATCTTTCAAATCTCTCACCAGGTGAATTTGACATTTCCACTCACCTGGCAGCAGAGCAGAGCGGCTTCACTGTAACATTTATTTAAACTCAGAAGTCTCTGCAGTGATGGATGATAAAGGATTCTGTTAATATGTAAAGAAAAAGAGAATAAAGTGATCAGAGAAGCTGCTGATTGAAGCTGATTGTCATTTTTGGGGCTGTTGAGTTTAAGTGAGAGGTTTTTCTAACAGCTTTAGATTTCAGTTATCTCGTCAGCTCCAGACCAAAACACACAGAAACACTAAAACATAAAATACCTACAGTTATTTTCCCCCCTAAATTTGAGTGTAAAGACACCACAGAGCAGATAAAACTCTCCCCGTCAGTCTGTCGTCAGTCCGTCGCTGTGCCCTCATTAGATGAAATGTCACCGTCTGCAGCCCTCCAAACGTTTGTGTTTCATTTCCTCTCAGATCTCAGAGTTTCACTCCTGAGAGAACGTTACAGCAGCTGGACTGAAAAACGTGTATATGCACGTGTTTTCATCCAAATTGATTCCTTAAAGGGATATTCCGGTGTAAGTTTAATTCATGGTCTAACACACCGTTACACCGAGTAGGATTTCCCCTTGAGAGATCAAGTTAGCAGACCGCTAATTTACGGAGTTTTATCAACCTCAGAAACGACCGCGCGACAACAATACACTGCAGTAAATGGATCCAACTATAAACCGCCATCAAAAAGCCACAAATAATGCTCAGAACAGCACCAAACTTCAGCAACATTAGAAACAGGGTCCCAGCACATATTTTGAGGCATCAAACATTCGCTATCATTGCCAGATTTGTCGGAAAAGCAAAACTCACCTCTCCAGCTGCAGGCTCGTGGTGGGGAAGCCCTGTGAGTCGATTACCGAGTGCAGTAGAGTCCCACAGTAATGATCATCAGTGAGCTGCGGGACTCTACTGCACTCGGTAATCGACTCACAGGGCTTCCCCACAACAAGGAAGGCTTCTCGGGTGGTGAGTTTTGTTTATCTTTTCTAACAAATACGGCAATGATATCAAATGTTTGATGCCTCGAAATATGTGCTGGGACCCTGTTTCTAATGTTGCTGAAGTTTGGTGCTGTTCTGAGCATTATTTGTGGCTTTTTGGTGGCGGTTTATATTTGGATCCATTTACTGCAGTGTATTGTTGTCGTGCGGTCGTTTCTGAGGTTGATAAAACTCCGTTAGCTAGCGGTCTGCTAACTTGATCTCTCGAGAGGGAGTCTAACACAGTTTCACGGTGTGTTAGAAGATGGATTAACTTACACCGGAATATCCCTTTAAAGTTCACCCAGTGTCTCCTCCCTGATGGAAAGTCGGGGTGAAGTTTCATCGTCCATGATACATTTGTGGAGCTTCACAGCAAAATCTGAATGTTTGACTTTGAGTAACGATCCTCTGCTGATTCTGTGTTCAGTTCTGAAGCAGATTGGGATGAAAGCTCAGGGAGTCGAACCTTTAACCTGCTCCTGTACGTACTCATATCCCAAGCTGACCTGCTCGCACTGTCTCTGAACTCGTCTGTTAATTGAGGCGTTTGCTGCTGCGTGAGTGGAAACACTTCCTCCACCCTCCGTCTGCCGCGGTGGAAGAAGGCCACGCAGGCCTGACCACAGCTGGAGGCTGCAGTGGAGGTGGAGCACCACCGAACCATACGTTATTGTGTAATGAGATAATGTGGAGGAGAAATGATATCACAGCAGGAAGCAGAGGTGTGATTTGGTCGATGCCTTGAGGTCTCTGTCGGGACCCAAAGCCTCGATGTTCACTTCACCTCTCTGCTGCGGCTGTTTGGTGGATCTGAGGGGGAAAAAAAGACGGATGCAGCCGCTGAATCATGCTTGATTTGATATCAACAATTCAACCTGACGTACTGTAGCAAAAGCACATTTGGCGTTCAGCTGGAAAAGTTAAAAATCCTTTGAACCAAAGTCAGTCAGACGTTTCCGTGTTGAAACGATCCGTTACGCGAAACAAACACGAATTTCACAGACGTCTGTTCGATTCGGAGAGAAAAGTAAAAGTTGGAAACGTGGAAACAAGCGAAGCGTTACAGCAGAAACAACACATGTGTGAAGACGAGCAGCAGCTGATCACCACACACACAAACACACACACACACACACACACACACACACACACACACACACACACACACACACACACACACTGTTGACCCTTTAGCTCGGTCACATACATTTATTTGGCTCTTTAATCCGGTCAGATAGAGCAGCATCAGGGCGGTCATGTGAGCTAAATCTCCTACAGACAGCCAGCTCGTGTGTGTGTGTGTGTGTGTGTGTGTGTGTGTGTGTGTGTGTGTGTGTGAGTGTGTGTGTGTCGTGGGAAAGGACGGAGCCCGAGGTGTGTGTTCAGGATCAGGGTTCAGCACGCGGCATCACTTCTCATCTCAGACGAAGTGAGATCACAGTTGGTTTCTGTGTGTCCTCATGCGAGCGGCGGTGGAGGTTCGTGTGAAGCAGCTGATGCTCGTCAGAAAATCCCATCAGATCTCCACCGTTCACACCTCCTCTGGCAGCGCGGAGAGGAGACACAGAGCGAGTCTGAACCGCAGAGGTAATGATTTGTTTACTGTAAAGGCATCAGGGAATTTCCCCTCCGCTCCAGAGCGCTCAGTCAGGTAAAGGGGCAGTTTGTGAGATTTGAAGAAACGACACAGACGTCGCGTTGAAGAGGTGTCGACTGAAGTTAGCATGCTAACCAGTTAGCCTCCTGATGCCACCGTGTACCTCAGTCGCTGCTTAATCCAGTAAGTCAACAAACTCTGATAGCTTTTAGTTTGATACATGAACTAAATAAACTCACAAAATGTCCAGAAAGGAAATATTTTGACACCTGTTGTCGTTTCTAGACAGAAAAACACAACCGCACACCTTCTGATTTCAAGTGAAGACGAGCTTAATCGCTTCGTTAACTCAACATGACATAAATTAAATCAAACTCACCAGAACAGTGTTGATTCCAATCCACAGTCACATCTGGTTCGGTCCAAATGAATCCTCAGTTCACAGAGAATAATGTGGAAAAGGCAAAAACGTGAAGAGAACTTATTTCATATTATTGTTCATCTCTTGAGATGAGAAGCGATATTATTTACGAGACACGTGCAAAATGCTAACTGATTAGCATGCTAACTTCAGCAGATATCTCTGCAACACGATATAGAGACAACTTATTTCTTTACATCTTATATTCACTTCTTGAATGTTTTAAGCTAAAATTGTTGCATATTAAACTTTTAAGTAAGAGTGTGAATGCAGGAAGTTGACTTGTAGAGTGTCTGCTGTCTGTTTTATCTCGTTATCCTCTGTCATCTTAGTTAATTAGAGTATTTGTAGATAAAGATCATGAATCAGCAGTGAGGTGTGACTCCTTCTCAGAACTTCTTCATGTCTGATGCTTTCTAATAAATCAAACTCTCCCTCAGAGTGTTTAAATATTTGCAGCCAGACACACAAACACGGTCCGGTTCTGCCGGGACGCTGCCGCACCACAGACCACCTCAAACTCTCCATCAGAGCCAGGACCCAACGTCAAAGACCTCTTTCACAAATCTGACTTTAATGAGTCACACTCAGTCTGTATTTACTGAGTACTTCAGCAGCCTCAGAGTGTTAATCATCAGTGTAATCTACAGCGGAGATCTGCGACGACCAATGAGACGTCAGAGAGCGAGCGTTCACACGACGTCATGATGTGAGAGGACGAGAGCGTCTCTGGATCAGGCTGCTCATACAGGAGCAAATAAATTAATAATAATACAATATTAAAGACAATTAATCAGCCAGGAAACGCCCTCTAGTGGCCGAAGTGATTAATACAGTCTACAAAAGAAGGAGGTCAGGCTGGACAGTCAAGTCAGAGAAGAGATGGCTTTCCAAGGAAGGCGACTTATTCCTGGAGACACTTTCCTCCCCAAGTCCACCAGGAAGGTCACAGACACATTATTGCTGCGATATGGTTGTTAAATTATGAAATAAACACATTATTTTGAATTTCAAATGTCAAATATTATCACAGAGGCTGAACATGAAGCAGTAAAAGTTCTTAAGCAGCTGCAGACCTCTGAGACGGATAACTATGATTAAATAAAACACTCAGTGGAGCTGAGAGGAACTGCAGAGAGACTTAATCTACAGCGGTGTCCAGCAGTATTTCTATATATATATATATATATATATATATATATATATATATATATATATATATATATATATATATATATATATATATATATATATATATATATATATATGTATATACCCAGAGAGATGAAGCACAGAGTGTGGCTCTGCAGCAGTGCAGTGTTGGAGCTCGTACCCTCCACACAGGCACCTCCTGGCAGGCCTCTCTCTCCTCTGCTGGCCTCAGCACCACCTCGTCCTCTCCTCCTCAGACCGGCCCACCCTGGATTTAACTCCTCCCTGCTGTCCAGCACCAGGCAGCCTCCTCCTCCACCTCCTCCACCTCTAACCCACACTCTCATGGTGAACTTCTCCTCCTTCAGTATGAACCCCACAGAGCAGAACTCTGACTTCTGCTGAACACTTTAATACAATTCAACTGTGTCACCTGGAGTAGATGGAAAAAAAAGAAAGATTAACACTTTGTATTATAGCTGTAAGAGTACTTTTGCCCTCTGTGATTCCATGTTGTTGCTCATGTTGACCAGAGGATTCATCTTCCTCTAATGTACCGACTCTACCGGCACTGAGTGGCGTATTTTAGGATCCATATAACTGTAACAGACACAATATCCCCTTTACTGCTCCTTAATAATCTCTAATGTTTAATAACAAACATGAATTTGCCTCGTTACAGACATACAGCCTAAGAAGTTCATTTCCTTTTTTGGCATTCAACTGCATTAAAATGATCTGAAGTAAATAAAGAGTAAACAGAAGATACTTTTACCTGACGGGCAGCAGCTGTGCACAAAACTCACCCGAGATGAACAGTTTGAGCAGCCATACATCATGTAGAAACATGGTGTAGAAACATGGTGTAGAAACATAGTGTAGAAACATGGTGTAGAAACATAGTGTAGAAACATGGTGTAGAAACATGGTGTAGAAACCTGGTGTAGAAACATGGTGTAGAAACATGGTGTACTGCAGGATAATGAACTCTCTCTGATCTGTTATCTCGCTGGCTGAGTTTCACCTGCAGAGCTGCTGCGAACTGACACAACACGACTGTAATCACACATCTGCAGGTGGCTGCGATCTGCCTGCTGAGAAACTGTGCTGCTTCAATAAAAGACGGGAAAATGTGTCAGAGACAGAAACTGGTGTGTGTGTGTGTGTGTGTGTGTGTGTGTGTGTGTGTGTGTGTGTGTGTGTGTGTGTGTGTGCGTGTGTGTGTGTGTGTCCTGTGGGGAAATGCTTCCTGCCAGGAAACAGGTTTTCTTTCAGTGTAAAAGAAAACAAAAACAACACACACTCTTCATTATTTCCTCACCACCACTGAAGGTTAGAACCAGCTGATCCTCTCTGGTCATTAGAATAAAACCCTCTGACATCCTGATTAAAGAACTTCCTACATTTTGAAGTCACTTTATTCACCGTGTGGAGAAACTGAACCTCCAGAAGAAAAAAATAAGTAAGTTTCTCACAAAAACCATAAACAAGTTCAAACTTGTCGTTTGTTGCGGCTGAACTTTCTGTTTCTCTCTCCTCACAGCGCTGTGTTGACGCTCTGGTTTGGTTCAGACACAGAAAACACTTGGTTTGGGTTTTTGGAAAACATCATGGTTTGGATTAAAATGCCTGTTTTGGTCGCCATGACTTCCTGTGAAAAACAGCCGCAACATCTGGGAGCGTCTCCAAGTGTCCTGACAGATCTGCAGAGGTGTGAAGTGAACTGCAGTTTGATGTTCGGCCTGTTCTGTTCTCCATCAGATCCATCAGTCAGATGGAGAGCTTCACTTCCACTGTTACGCACTGACACCGGACCGTCATTTTCTAACTGGCCAACCGGACACACTATGTTCTTCTGTGTGTGTGTGTGTGTGTGTGTGTGTGTGTGTGTGATTGAGCGTTTTTCACAGTTGCCGTCTCGCTGTAAAACAAATCTGTTTTAACGTTCATGCTGTTCGCCCACTTATGGGTGTCTGTGTTCGTATGTGGTGATGCATGTGTGTCTTTGATCGTGTGTGTGTGTGTGTGTGTGTGTGTGTGCGGATTTGTGTGTCCTCCCAGGGGTGCTGTGGCATTCAGTTCACAGGTTGGCAGGAGGATGTGAAGGTCACAGAGCGACACTGCAGGTCAACAGTCATTTAAACATACGTTAAACACACACACACACACACACACACACAATGTCATGTGTACTCTCCTCTCACAGTGGTCGGTGTGTTAGAGAACAGATGATATCATGAACACTGTCAGTGTGTTAATTTGTGTTCAGTGGTAAAAATAAACTAGAATCTGAACACAGTCTGGATGAAAGTGATTAGTGATTAAAACGATGAAGTGACACGAGTTCCAGATAAAACTTTTTCTAACCTGATGTCTTTCACACATTTTTGACAGTGAGGACACATTTTTACAGCAACACCTTCATCAGATTCTCCTGACTGTCGATGTAAAAGTCTAAAACCGACGTGAACCTCGAGTCAATTAACACCATGACAACATTAATTGCAGGAGGAACACACAGCTGACTCCCACCTGCCTCACTCTCTCACTCCAGTCTGCAGGATATAATGTCGGCAGTGAACGTTTCTGCAAACACAGACACGTCCAAAGTTGACATTCGTACCAAAGACGGTGAATCATGTTCACATTTAATGTTTATTAGCCTGCTTTCACGTCAGGAGGTGGAGGAGCTGGTTTGTGGAGTTATCAGAAGTGAAACTTTTCAACATGCAGCGTTCACACTGAGCTCCCTTCAGTCCGCGCTGTGGTGAATCACAGTGATTTACTTATTCAACCAACCGAACGGTGTCAACTCACACTGAGCTTCATGTTAATGTCATGAAACCTGCTCCTCTGAAACATCTGCTGGCCAGATGACGTCTTCTGGCTGCCGAGAGGAAAGAAAAACTGGAACTATTCAACGTGAGAGCCGTAAAAACACAAGACTGTGTGCTGCAGATTTACACCCAACGCTCGTTAAAGTCTTTAATCTTCACGGATCCGGTTTAATAAAAGTAACTGCATCGTGTCGTCGCTCCTGAAGCTTTTCTTCTAACCGCCGCAGCTGACCTAAAAAAAAAAAAAAAACCTTACACAACGATGGCAGCAACACATCTCATCACCGTCCGACCTGTTGACCAAGTTGTCCGCTTAGGTAACGCACCTCGGCGGCATTTCCTCGACCAGGTGATTTTTCAGACACCAGCCTGCTTCAGACTTGTCCGACTATTTGATGATGGATTATATTCACTGTCGACTCGTAAAAGACACCGTTCACACCACGATACGAGGCGCTTCACGTCTGCAGAGGCTCATAAATTCTGCCTGCTCAACATCTCGCACCACGTATGACCCTGAGCTTTGTGGGTATCTGGGGTAACTTCCTCTGACGTGACACACACACACACACACACACACTTCCCCATGTGGCAGTGAACAGGAGGAATGTACATCTGTATTTGTTCTTGTCAGGACCGGACTGAAGGCTTGTTTGTATGTCGGATGTTCAGGCTGACCCGGGTGGACACAGACTGTCTGGTAGAGACATTCAGTCCATGGGAGACAAGTAAACATGGCTCCCTGGTTACCGTTGCTACGCCCTAAAAGAAATATAGATTATCATGAAAAATTAATCGTCCTCCAATTAATTGTCAGGGCACACGTTAAATGTTCTGCAGGGCTCAGTTGTCTCAGATTTCAGCATATTGGGAAAGAAAGTTCAGTCTGTTGCATCTAACATGCCTGAAAAATGTACAGACGTCTCCTTTAAAACATCCAATGGTTTCATGCTCACAGCTGTTGTAACACTTTCTCAGACAGTGGTCTCTCACACGGCGGGAAAAAGTCCCGACATCTCAAAATCATCCGCTGGTTTGAAACAGCGATCTCTGGCTCGTTAGCTCATCTCTGATATCAGCATATTCATCAAAAATATCTTGTACATTTGTCTCCTTAAAAATATTCAGTGGTTTCACGCTTACATGGGTCGAACAGTGGTGTCAGCAGTCTCAGGTGACACTGTCACACTGTCAACAAATATCTTTTTCGTTTTGTTGCAACTAATGGCTGAAAAATGTCCTAATGTCTCCCTGAAAAAAATACCATCGGTTTCACGCTCAGAAGCATTGAGATGCTGCCTCAAACAGTGATCTCTCGCTTGGCAGCTGACTCAGATATTCATAAAAAATATCTGGTTTTGTTGCCACTAACAGGGCTGAACATTGTCCAGATGTGTCCTAAAAACATCCGATGGTTTCATGCTCACAAGTGTTGAAACGCTGTCTCAGTCAGTGGTCTCTCACACGGCGGGAAAATGTCCTGACGTCTCAAAATCATCCGGTGATTTGAAACAGCGATCTCTGGCTCGTTAGCTCATCTCTGATATCAGCATATTCATCAAAAATATCTTGTACATTTGTCTCCTTAAAAATATTCAGTGGTTTCACGCTTACATGGGTCGAACAGTGGTGTCAGCAGTCTCAGGTGACACTGTCACACTGTCAACAAATATCTTTTTCGTTTTGTTGCAACTAATGGCTGAAAAATGTCCTAATGTCTCCCTGAAAAAAATACCATCGGTTTCACGCTCAGAAGCATTGAGATGCTGCCTCAAACAGTGATCTCTCGCTTGGCAGCTGACTCAGATATTCATAAAAAATATCTGGTTTTGTTGCCCCTAACAGGGCTGTCCTAAAAACATCCGATGGCTTCACACTCACAAGTGTTGAAACGCTGCCTCAGTCAGTGGTCTCTCACACGGCGGGAAAATGTCCCGACGTCTCAAAATCATCCGGTGGTTTGAAACAGCGATCTCTGGCTCGTTAGCTCATCTCGGTTATCAGCATATTCATCAAATATATCTTGTACATACGTATGTCTCCTTAAAAATAGTCAGTGGTTTCACGCTTACAGGGTCAAACAGTGGTCTCTAGCGTGTCAGCAGTCTCATGGCTGGACATTGCCACGCTGTCAAAAAATATATTTTTTTGTTTTGTTGCAACTAACGGCTGAAAAATGTCCTCATGTCTCCCTGAAAAAAATACCATCGGTTTCACGCTCAGAAGCATTGAGATGCTGCCTCGAACAGTGATCTCTCGCTTGTCAGCTGACTCAGATATTCATTAAAAATATCTGGTTTTGTTGCCACTAACAAGGCTGAAAATTGTCCAGATGTGACTTAAAAACATCCGATGGTTTCACGCTCACAAGTGTTGAAACGCTGTCTCGAACAGTGATCTCTCGCTTGGAGCATGTTTGCATCTTTCACCTGACTGTTTGGTTTTAACGCCCTCATCAGTGTGTTTCCTGCAGCAGTAGGTTAGATAAAAACATCCCAGAGGAGATAAAAGTTGAGCTGAGACACGATGAATTAAAACAGTTTTCACTGAATCGGTCTCTTCGTGGTGAAAGCAGGTCGTTTTCCTCTCCATGTAAACGCACCTCTCCCATCGTCTTCCTCGAAATCCTGCATTTTTCTTCGAGTACCACCTGGCTATAATCTCCATTAACCATCATTAGCATTCCTCCCATATTTCCCATGCTCTGTTAGCTTCGAGACAATTAGCATTCTACTCGTGTTTCTTCTCCGACTGCTCTGACAGGAAGATTCCTCGCTGACAGCTTCTGTCACCATCAGTGACCCGACAGCTGACGAGCTCGTCTTCGTCTTACTGTTGTCTTTTATCTGCTCCTTTTCTTTTTGTTATAACTTTAGTTCAAAAGCTCATTTTCATGCCTTTCTGTATATCTTTTAATAAATGTCTTTTCATCTCTCCTGCTCTTGGAGGCTCTTTGTCGTCTTGAACTACAGTCCTTGTTATAATCTCTCCTTTCTTTCCTTCTCTTTTCTCATCCTCTCCTTTTTTTTGCCCTTCTGCATTTTGCTCTTTCTTCACCCCGCTGGCCTGTCCATCACAGTGATGCTGAGGTGATGATATGCAGGAAGAGGATTGTGGTAAAGCAGCGCAGAGCGGGACAGTAGGCTCCTTTATCCCACTGTAGTACACAAAGAGGACCCAGAGAGACCGGGCCCCTCGACCGCACTGTGAAGGATATGAGAGCTGAATGTTGTCCTGCAGGGAGAAGGTCGAGGCCCCGCTGTAACACTGCTGCACACACACACACACACACACACACACATACACACACACACACACACACACAGACGTCCACGTGTGTTTTCTCTGTCAAGATTCAAAACTTTATTCTAATCCAAATTCTACGATCCTGAATCCTAAAAGTCAATAAATCAAGTTTCACCTTTAAACATTAACTCTGACTTTAACTCCGTCACCGCGACAGTAAAACCTCGGCTCAGAGGGATTCTAGCTGATTTCTGCTTCTTGTTTCTGATGAGCCATTAAAGTCGCAACAGCAGCAATCAGGAAGCAGACGGCGGCTCAGTCTCGGCCCCAACGTTCACTTCTTCTTCGTCGGTTTCTGCCTCATGCACGCAGCCCACAAAGCCTTGAAGCAGGACGCCTGCAGGAACGCCAACAGCCGTGTTTCCATGAGACGTTTTTTAAAGAATATTTGCGTTGGAGATTTTATGGAAGCAGCAAAATTAAAACAAAAGAAACATCCTCTAAGTCGCAAGAAAGTTTGTCACTCGCCTGAGGGGGTTTTTGGTGTTTTGCCAATCAGAGTGAAGAACAGATTTGGAGAATTAACTCTGACGTCGTGAACGTTCAGCCCACATGACTGATCAGCTGATTCTGTCAGGAGGCCATGTTGTTATAATATAGGAAGTTTTTCCTCACAGACAGACAGATTGTAAAGCCCCCTGAGGCGACGTGATTGAGATTTTTTATGAATAAAACTAATTCGATTTTCAGTCATCCGCCTCGTGCTCAACTGATGGAACAGATATGCCTCCATTTTATTAATTTAAGCCTGTTAAATTAACTTGTGTTACATGTGTCGTCCTCCGATAACATATTTTTTAACTGGAGGTTATTGTCTGAGTCCTCACTGAGCTGTGATCACAATAACGTCACTAAAATTTGTAAAAGTTGCTTTCTAGCTGTTATAAATGAACTAAAATGCTCTTCTTTTACGTTTTTTTTCTCTTTTTGAGGGTAAAAAATCAACTTCAGTACATAAAAATAACATAAATATACAGATTTCTAGTCTCAGCTTATTTGACTTAAAACAATAAAAGAAGAAGGAGTGAAAGTTGTGGTATCAGACTGTTGTTCCTGGTTTTAGTTGGTAAAGAAATATTCAGAACAACACAAACCACCAGGAGGTTAAAGTGGGTGATCTCAGGTCTGTAGGCACGACGGAGGACGAGGTCTGGATGAAGAATGAAGGTGTGTTCCTCCACATGACAGCCGAAGAATGGAGCCTTTCATATAGCTTCTCATTCATCGGGAGGGAAAACGAGGCGGGCGTCGGTGTTTTGGGGCACGTGAATCTCTCAGTTTGAAGTTTCTCCCACATGATAGAGATTAAGCAGCCCGGAGACCGCACCGTCTTGTGTTTCTGCCCGTCTCCTTCCTCCTCTCTCACACATGTTTGTCTTGCTAATGATGAGGAAGAAGAGGAGGAGGAGGAGGAGGAGAGGAAGGAGAGAGTACAGGAAGAGAGACACATGCCGTTCAGTTCCCCTCTGAATATCCGACACGTGAGGCGGTATGGGGGGAAGCTGAATGCTAACGGTGGGTGGTGGTCAGCTGGACGAGGGACCAAACCACCGGCTCCTTGTTGTGGTTTGTGTTTGTTTTAGTCCTAAATCTCAAGAGACTTTACAGATAAAAACAACAAAAAACATTTGTTTCAGTCATGCCTGCAGGATGCCTGTAGGAGTGTCAATGTTTGTCTGTTTATTCCAGATTTAATCATCCATCCACCCACCGCCTGCTGCTCGTCCACCTCTCGATGGTGACCAACAGAAAAATCGTCATGGCGGAATTAAAAAAAACACATGCACCTTTAAATCTCTCCAAAGGAAATGGGATTTCTTCCAGATGTACTCCTTGTTGAGGTTTTTGTTTTGAGAGACTCTGGAGATAATTAAGTCAAAATATGACGATGTGATTTTCCTTTGTCATCGTTGAAAGAGAGAAAGCAGAAGAGGGAGAGAAGAAACTGCCCTTCACCTGCTGAGCTTTGAGTGTGAAAACTGCAGTGAAGCGTACGACGTCAGTGTGACCGTCTACAGGTCGTTTAGGGTGCACGTGTCGCCGTGAAAATAGGTGAAACTCTGTATCTCTAGATGACTCACTGCTGAAACCTCGCTTGACACGAAGAAGTCTACACCAGCGTGTCTGCTCTAACCTGTCGACACGGACGCTGAAATGAAAAGCACGACGTTCCAGCCTGTGATTTCAGCCTCTCCCTCCACAATTCATGCTTTTGTTTCGGAGGTGGAGAGTCTGTCAGAGTCTGTCAGAGTCTCCGGATCAATGAATCACAGGACAATCCACTGCGACTCACAAGAATGTCCGTACATGTGGGATAATAACACAGAAACTGGACGTGGTGTTTTAATTATACGTATTCAGCCGACGAGTTTGCGGTTATGAAAAGGTGTCGCACAGTGATTTAGTGTCGGTCAGGTCGTCCTGCACAATGAATCATGGGTAAACTGTTATCAGTGTCGTTTAAATTAAACGTTCCATGACATACTTAAAACACAAAGAGAAGAAAATAGATGCAGTCATTCAGCTGCTCCAATATTTTTTTCTTTAAACGTCTTTTCAATGCAAATAATCTGCTTTTGCAAATTCCACATTTACAGTTTGTCAGATCAAAGTTACTCCCAACAAAACACTTCTGCTCTTTATGAAATAAGTGTCATAATATCAAAACTGAAAGATTTAAAAGACATCATCAACTACAGACTGTCTTGTGATGTGATCACACTGTGAGCAGCGACGGCTGGAGGAACGGCTGCAGCTCGACTCAGGAAAACGTCACAAAGTGTCAGAGAGCAGCAACAGAAGCAGCCGTTGTACGAGGGAAACGTTGCTCGCTGATATTTGTTTTCCACCACAGCAACCTGTCGGAAAGTATGTCTGGCACTGTGGCTGTTCGTCGACCATCACTGCTGAACGTCTCTGTCACTGAGTTCTGATGGGTCGGTCCAGGCCCGTCCTGCATCTCAGCTACACGACTATAAAGAATCGTGTCTGTTTCTTGGACAGTTTGTGTTTCTTCTGCACTGACAAAAACTCCTGAAAACATCAAACCTGCTTCTAACTTCTCGCTACAAAACACGTCTCCAGGAACAAACACACAGACACCTGTCACACCTGGTGAAGTGGAATCAGCTGATAATAATTAGATAACTATCATTGCTAGATAATCTATTATAGTTCTTTATCTGATTATGTAATCCATGCTAAAGGTTTACAAAACTACTCAGTTCAAAGATGATGAAGATCATCCTGTCCAGTTCTTCTTCTGCAGATTTCTCTCTCTCACACACACACACACACACACACACACACACTGTTATTGAGTTCATCTCAGGTCATTAAGTTAATATCTGCCTGCTGCTCTGCAGGTGCAGCGAGCTCAGAGAACATCTGTGCGATACGATCACAGTTACAGAGAAAACACTCAGACATCAGCGTCTCCTGATCGCTCAGCGTCTCATCGATCATCTCGTCTGTGTGTCTCACAAACAGGCGAGCTTCTCTGTAGACGAAGAACGACCCTCCTCCTCCTTCTGTGTCGGGGCTGATCAGAAGTAGCCGTGTGAAGAATGAGAAGTATGCCCGGGATGAAAAGAGAATGAAATTTGGGTTTGCTGTGGAGCGATGGAGCCGTGTGGGAGGTCCCGTCACGCCGCTGTGATCTCCTCCTGCTTCACTTGGTTGGAACAAAAGAGCGCCTTGGTTCACTTTTCACCACGAACATAATTACTCATAACTTAACTCCCAAAGATCAAACATACAGTGGGAACAAAGTGCAGCACGCAGCCGGCTGATATCGCCTCTGTTGGTTTGTCGAATTTGGCTTCAGTCAGACACTTTAATTGGATTAACGTGATAAAATGAGAGATTTGAGGGACAAAAGGGACAAAATGTGGATTATCGGACGTGATCCAGAGGATTTCTGACTGTTATCGAATGTGTGGTACAGTACGAAAAAAAATCTAATACAATGAAGTCTCTTATTCCTGAAAATAAAAGAGTCAGATTAACTTCTTTAATAAAAAACAAGGTATTTCTGTGGAGCTGCTGGTTACAAAGTGTGTGTGTCAGGCCTCACAGACGTCACCTGCTGATAATCACTGTGTGTTGATGTTCTACAAGGTTTTATCATTTAGCCAAAACTGAAAACTGAACCAACCCGAAACTGTACAGAGTCTCTGACATCACTCATCGAACCGCTGATGGTAAAGTAACTGAAAACGTTTACAAAGATCCTGTGAAGGGTGAAGCCCACACGCTGCTCCACCTTAAACCCACGTGAAGTATTACAGTCGAGCAACAAAGGGCCATTCACACACACACACACACACACACACACACACACACACACACACACACACTGATCTCTAATCTCTTCACAGAATATTGAGTTTGAAGTCGTCTCAGAGGATCAGATGAGAAGCTGAAAGCTTTGCGGCTGCTTTCTCTCACAACACTCTGGCTTCAGCTCGCGTGTCCGTCCTCCTGAAAAAAAAACTTCCTCCTCGCTTCGTTCACTCTGTCGATCACGCCACGGCTCTCTGCAGCTCTCTGCAGCTCTCTGTAGCTCTCTGCAGCTCTCAGTTTCTTCCCTGAGTAGAAGTCACAGATCAGTTTGTCTCCCGGCTGTTTTATCACCTCTTAGTGACACTGAACGCATCGTATGAACGTCTCAGGACAGCATCAGTGTTTGCTCGTTAGCAGCCGCGACAGTGTGGCTGGTTTAGTTTTCATCTTTGTGTCTGTGTGTGTGTGTGTGTGTGTGTGTGTGTGTGTGTGTGTGTGTGTGTTTCATCACAGTAAAATGTGGTTCTGGTGACACCTATTGTTGCAGAAACTACCACAGATGAAGTTTTGAGTTTTCTCCCAGGTGTTTATGTCTGAGGACAGATTTCTGCATCTCATCTGTGAAAGATGCCGTCATGACGACACAGGTGTAGTTCAGACGCACATGAAGGTGGAGACTGAAGTTGGGTGTGTGTAAACAACGTGAACTATTTGGAGGATCTGCTCTGAAATGAATTTTGTGTTTTCTATTTTAGTATTTTTCTCATGACTTTATTAACTTTACATCTAGTCATCTTGTCGACAGGATTTCATTCATCTTTGGAACTTCTGCCCCAGCAAACATCTCACAGATTACGAGGACACAGAGGCCGTCGAGTGTTTCGTTCCAGAATTCATACAAATTTACACAAAACCAGCAATGAACAAACATCAGTTTCTTTCTGTGTGTCTTTGCTCCAAACATTCACCTGAGGACTCCGCCGCCGTCAGACAGGCGAGCTAACTCTGCATGAAGAGGTGGAAGTTGGCTCTGGTGAACTCCTGATGGATGGTCTCCAGCAGGAAGTCGTCCTCCTGTCCTCCCTCCGTCCGTCCCTCTCTCTTCCCTCCTCCGGCTGCTCCTCGGATGGACGGAGCAGGCTGGAGCTCGGGGGTGTAGGTGAAGCTGAAGGACGTCCGATAAATCAGGCCGTCCAATCGGATGAGGGACAGCGGAACGGTGATGATGCGTCGCAGACAGCGCCAACCGTCGGTGAAGACAGAGACGTCAGGAACGACGCAGAGCAGAGATTTGGGCGACCTGAGGAGAAAAAACAAGGAAAATAATGTATTTGGCATCAAAGTCGTCACCATCTTGGTTTTTTGGAACCAGAAGTGATGAGAGGGAGGAACGCTGCACTGGACGTACTTCCTTTTCATCCTACTACACCTCAGGAGCGCTTAAAGGGATATTCCGGTGTAAATTTAATCCATGGTCTAAATCACCGTGAAACTGTGTTAGACTCCCTCTCGATAGATCAAGTTAGCAGACCGCTAATTTACGGAGTTTTATCAACCTCAGAAACGACCGCACGACAACAATACACTGCAGTAAATGGATCCAAATATAAACCGCCACCAGAAAGCCACAAATAATGCTCAGAACAGCACCAAACTTCAGCAACAGTACAAATAGGGTCTCAGCACATAGTCCGGGGCATCTAACCTCCGCTAGCTTAGCTGGATTTCTATTGTGAAGCTAAAAACAGATTTCAACTCTCCTCCATCAGCTTCCGGGTCGGGGAAGTCCCGACGCGACGATTACCGAGTGCGGTTAGAAATGCTCAATTCCGTTCTTTTCCCTGTCCGCTCTCGATAATAACTGTTATAAACTGGCAGGTAAGACACATATGAACTTTGATTGCTTTTCCATGGAGTCATAATCACACATTTTCATCCATGAGCCGCGGAACTCTACTGCACTCGGTAATCGACTCGTCGGGACTTCCCGTCAACAGGAAGCTGCTGCAGAAGAGTGGTAAATTTAGTCAGCTTTTCAGTAGAAATCCAGCTAAGCTAGCGGAGGTTAGATGCCCCGGACTATGTGCTGAGACCCTATTTGTACTGTTGCTGAAGTTTGGTGCTGTTCTGAGCATTATTTGTGGCTTTTTGGTGGCGGTTTATATTTGGATCCATTTACTGCAGTGTATTGTTGTCGTGCGGTCGTTTCTGAGGTTGATAAAACTCCGTAAATTAGCGGTCTGCTAACTTGATCTCTCGAGAGGGAGTCTAACACAGTTTCACGGTGTGTTAGACCATGGATTAAATTTACACCGGAATATCCCTTTAATGTAATGAGATCATTTATGTTGTGTATTTGCTGCTCTGTGGTTTTTGTTTTGTCTTCTCGTACAGACACAAACTAGCTGCCAGCTAACTCTGCTGCAACTACTTCTAATAATGAGCTCCCCAAAATAATAAACAATAATATCAACTAAATGCATATATAAGATAAAATGTTGCAATGTGCACATAACATGTAGAAAGAGAAAAGGTTTGAGACTTTGCAGGAGGCTCCTCTGAACTTAATGTGCAACCAAAGCAACAACAGTGTGAAGGCTGAAAAATAAACCATGGAAGTAGATAATTAGATGATTATGTCACAGACTAAACATAATTCTGTGGTGGATATGAAACACCAGCGAGCAGCAGAGGCTCTGAATGCCCTTCTATAAGTCATTTCATCTAAAGCGATCTACACCTCTGGCTCACATGGCGGTGAGGGGTCATGTTGCTAATTGGCTGCAGCTTCTCGTACAAACAGCACATTGTGGGTGACTGCGTTATATAAATACGTCTTTCCTCCGCGCTGCCGAGCTGCCGAGCTGCTGCTGCTGGGGGGGATATTTGCAGAAGCCGGCGGCGAGCAGCTCTCGGCCAGAGACCCTGACTTACGATGCCTCAGCACTTCAGGTGTGGGCTCTGAGGTGGACTCTGACGTCAGAGAGGCTGTTTGGATTCGGGACGCGTCACCTGAGAATCTGTGAAGAGACGCCCGACTGCCAAACTCCTGCTGCAGCTTTCAGTAACGTACAGACTCCCACGCAGGAGTTAGAGAGAAGATGGTTCAGTGTAAGTCGAGCTGAGCTCCTGCGAGTGATGTTTGAATATATAAGATCCTTTATGCTCCTCAGGTCCAGTCTTGGCTCAGACCCCATAAAACGGATGAATACGGGTACAAGGAGGGTTCAGTTAATCTAATTTTAGTCAAACTTGTTGGAAAACTGCTCGTCTTGTTTCTGACATGATGTCCAGAAGTTTGTCCTGAAGTGATGAAGAGATTCTTTTTTGCCATTCTCTGCTGTAAATTAAATATCTGCCTGTGGGTTTAAACTGTCGGACGGACAAAACAAAACATGTTAGTCATTTTCTGACATTTTCTTTTACTGTTGTATAAAAAAGAACTTTAAATAAATCTAAATAATTTTCAGCTGCACCCCTTTTATATATAATAATAATATATGGAAAATATGTATTTTGTTTTCTTGAAGCTACAGCCAGCAGCCTGTTAGCATAGCTTAGCATAAAGACTGGAAACAGAGGGGGAAAATAGCCTCTACTCATCTTACACTTTAGTGTTTGTAAGAATTAAACAGAGGAGATATAATCTGTTGATTAATGAACCTCAGAGGTGCTGGTAGGTGGGTTTTGTGAATCAGAGCTGAACTAAGCTAGCGGTTTTGCTGTGTTACGAGTCTTTGTGCTAAGCTAACCTTCCTTCTGAAACCATGCTTTAAGGGGCGAACTGTGATCCTTGTAGGTTTGTGATTGGATCAGATTATTCTTCTTGTGATAAAATGTGTTACGTTGGCTTGAGCGAGACTGAAACAACTGAAACAAGTATCCAGAATTTTTGATAAGCACATAAACATCTGAGACATCAACAAGATGTTTTGCTACGTATTGTGACATATTTCTGCATTTAATATGTTGACATGTATTTTCTGATTCATGCAGGTTCAATCGGACCAGACAAGCCGACTGAAAATCTTCTCTCCCTGAATCCCACCTCAGCGTTCAGCAGGACAGACTTTTCTACACGTCTCTGGCGCTTTATTGAAATTCCTCAACAAAACAGCAAAATAACTGCTTCCAACTTTTTTAGGTCAGATGGATCATGATGTGGGTTAAACCTGCTCGGTTACATAACATTTAGTGTGGAAGTGCCACTTAATGTTCAATAAAACAGACGACGGCTTTAATCTTCTCTTGGTGCTGCTCGTCTACAGCTGCTGTCTCTGTGGTGAAGCAGTGTGAGAGCGAACCGCACGAAACGCTCATAAATAAAACAAACACGGTCTGAACTAAACTGATCGTTAAAACAAAAAACAGAAGCTACACATAACCGCAGAACTGATCATATATGTATTCAGTTGCTGTAATAACCGATACACTGTGTACTGTGTGCAATGTTTCAACACTGGATGAAAATATTAAAAGACATATTTTCATCCTGACTCAGCTCTCCTTGACTCAGATGTGGACGACTCGTTAAACAAAGTGTTTTCAGCGTATTAAAAGCAGCCAGACATCAGAGCTGCAGGCCTGTAAACGTATAATAACAACTGTTGGTGTCTGTAAAATGTACTGTATGTTTATATTTCCTCCGGTGTTTTTAGGTTTCTGGGTCAGTTTCTTCAGAAATGTGAACTGAACAAAAGGATTTCTTATAAACAGCAGTAACCCAGATACAGAGAATCAGCACACTGCCAGCTGTAACTGTAGCGTCTGGGCTGTCAGTCTTCATCACGTCTGTCTTATTGTCTGCTCACGTTAATAAATCTCTCTGGGTTTCCTTCTGGACTCACTTGAACATGGTCTCAGCCTCGCTGTTTCCAAACCACACTTTGAGATGAGGGCTGAAGTTTTCTCCCTGGATCTCCAGCGTGGCCACGTGTCCTCCTCCGCTCACCTGCAGGAACACAGACACACACAGAGTCTGACTGTAGCCACGTCTGATCTGGATTTAAATGGTGATTGATTATCTCCTGTGTGAGTTACAGTCTGTGCAGGTCGACACATGACTTCATTCTCATCTTTGTTGCCAGTTTCCCAGACACAGAATCCCTCAGACGTGTGTGATGGATCTGGTGCCACTGACTGAGAAACTGTGCTTTCTTTTGTAATATTTTATTTAATTCTCTTTCTCAAACTCAACGTAGATTGAAAAATGTTGGAGTGTTGCTTTAACAGAGATGGTTTAAAGAATTTATACACCAACATCATACATTTCAGTGAGCATCACAGATCTGAGCTGAATAAACTCCAACTGAAGACAAAGTCCAGGTGAGTGGATGTTGGTTCCGGTTCCTGCATGCTTCTCTGACCAGTGTTGTTTTTGGCAGCAATTTTAGATGTAGTCTTAGTCTTTTTTGACTAAAATGCTTTTTAGTTTTAGTCCAATTTTAGTCACTTTTTTATGTGATTTTAGTCCAGTTCTAGTCGACGAAAACTCAAACAGGTTTTAGTCTAGTTTTAGGGCGTTTTCACACCTATAGTTCGTTTGCTCTGGTCCGATTCAGGGACCAACTTGTTACAATGTTGCATATTGCCTCGAGTTTGGTTTGTGTTCACACAGCAGCATTTACAAGTGGACCACAATGTGTGATGCGTGAGGAAACTGCTCTCTAATTGGTCTAAATTCGAAAACGAGGCAGCAATTCAGCTGAATTTAGCAACGAGCAGACAGGAAGTCAAGCACTGAAACAACAACAATTTGACATCCGGTTACTTTTCAAAATAAAACACTCCGTTTTTACACCAGCACACAAATCTCAAAAAAGAGACAAACACAAGCTCTTCTTCTGATCCTTCGGTCAGGAACACTTTGTGTTGTTGTTTTTATGACACAGACCTATAACTGCGGTCGCGAGTGATCATGTGATTATCACGGGAACTCCTTGGCTTCGCGACGCCAGCTGCCTACCGTACTGCACCGTGTCCGACTCAAAACGCAACCGGGGTTTACCGGACAGCGGAGCAAAACACCTGATCGGGCCGTAATGCAGCGGACACGTATCCAGTGGAAATTCGGGGTTAAGCACTGATGCTTCCTGCAGTTGGGTCGGATCGAGTTGGATCATGTTCTCACCACAAACGAACTGTACCAGAGTTTGTCTGGAACCGGGCCGAGACCACCTCTTCAACAAGGTCTCGGTCCGGTTGTTTTGGTCCACACCCGAATGCGATTGATGTGTTCACACCTTCCCAAACGAAGTGCACCAAGGGGGTGAACGCTCCAGGGTTCGATTCAACCGAACTAAACAAGGCAGGTGTGAAAACGCCCTTAGACTAATTGAGGTCAATAAAAAGATCTACAAGCTCATAATGTGTTGCAATGTGTTGAACTTGTAGATCTGCTATTTTCACAACTTATGTGTGACACTGTTGTATGATGAAGTAGGGCATCAATTCATGAAAAAACAGCTGATATGTGCTGATTGTTATTCTATACCTTGTGGTTTTGTACACTTAAATTGTTCAATAAAAAAAATATAAAAAAAGTGATAACAAATGTGTCTTCAAAATAAGAGCTTTACATTGCACCCTATTTGAGTTTAGAACTGGGATCTTAGTGGGGGGCTTTTAATTTGAAAGTAGCGACCGTTACTAGCTTGCTGCTACAACAGCAAGTGAACAACGAAGACAGAGACTGAGGAGACGTTAGCATCTCCCGGGTCTCAGCGGCTGTCCAGTTGCTACACGAACATTAAGCAGAGATGTCATGCATTTTGAACGTCTGACAGACCACTCACTAACATTTACGTCCATTCTCGTCTCGTCAATGAAAACTCACTCACGTCTCGTCATGTTTTAGTCATCTAAGAGCCATGTTTATCTCGTCACCGTCTCGTTATCGTCATGAAAAAAAGGGCCGTCAACGAAATAATTTCGTCATCGTCAACGAAAACAACACTGTCTCTGACTCACCTCTAACCCGGTGATCAGAGGAAAAGGAGTCACTGGTGTCTGGATGCAGGCCAGACCCTGATTAAAGGTGAATTCCACCGCTTCCACCCCGATGATGGTCCAACAGGATCCGTCGTTCAGCACCACCCTGCTGGGGTCTCGGCCGCTGGACGGGGCCTGGAGGACCAGAAGGGACGGAGGAGACGTTTGAAAGGTAGAACGGAGGAAGACAGACTGAGAGAGGACAGGGAGTCTCACCTGGTGCTGTATGATGGTGTCGTTGGATAAACACAGGTATGCGTACGGGTTGTCTCTGAACTGGAAGGCGCACTTGTGGAGCTGAGAGACCGGCTCGTCCACGTCTAAGATGGCGTGCTGCTTGTTGACCTTTCGGATCACCTGGAGACACGAACGAGACGAGAATTATCTCAAATTTCAGTTCAAGATTTGTCATTTATTACAGTAAAATATGTTTC